>NW_018408833.1:1027628-1052811 GCF_002113885.1 Mizuhopecten yessoensis
ATTTCACAGTAATAAAGAAGTATTTGGTTCATAACTGGGTCGTATGGGGTAGTATTGGGTGGTATGGGCACGGACTTAGATCTAATCTAATTCCGTGGTATGGGGTAGTATTGGGTCATAGTCACGGCAATTCGGTGATGTTTTCGACACCAAATCGCATATTTCCCGATAAAATATGGCAGATGGAAGTAAATAACGTCTACAAAGTTGATATTTCACAGTAATAAAGAAGTATTTGGTTCATAACTGGGTCGTATGGGGTAGTATTGGGTAGTATTGGGTAATTAGACGCGCCGTTTGAAAGGGCTCATCTAAATCCCTCTACGCTTTCTGTGCATACTACTTTATCATCCAGTTGGTTCCAATCAAGTGATGTTTTGAGAAAGAAGGAGTTCTTGTATGCTTCCCGTTTGTATCCTGGGATGATTAATGGCCCTGAGCTGTTGACAATGTTCCTGTTTAATGTTGTTGATGTTTCATAGTTCACATAACGCTTTGTGTTTTGATTTTCGCGTCCTTCCAGAGTGCTGGGTTATCTGATCTGGGGGTAGGGCTGGCATTAACCCTTCAACTACTTTGTACATGAATACTAGTCACTGTGATTTTCTTCTGTTTTGTAAGGTTGGTAGTTTTAGGCGTTGTAGCATTTCTGTGACACATTCTTCATCCCGACTATTGTAATTTCCAGTAATTCTAGGCGAGCTGCTCTCCTTTGTATTCTCTCTAGCTTTTCAATGTCTGATTTTAGATGGGGGTCCCAACTAATACTGCCATAGTACATAATTGATCTAGAACAAGTGATATATGTGCTTTTTTTCTCACTCTTTTGGGCAGTGTTTTAAATTTCTTCTCAAAAAGTCTTGTTGAGCTCGCTTTCCATGCAATGTTTCCTATATGATTACAACATTTGAGGTCGTTTGATATCTGATGTCGTAGGTATGGATTGTTTTGTACCTCTTCCAAAATGTGGTTATTCAGGCTATAGAATTTTGTTGACTTTTTCCTAATTGACTTGATGAAGCATTTTTTGGCATTAAATTTCATGCCCCATTTATCTGTCAATTCTTAAAGGTTTTGTAGGTCATTTTGGAGGATGTTATGGTCAATGAATATTCTGATTTGTCGATACAAAAGACAGTCGTCGGCGAAATGGCATATTTGTG
This sequence comes from Mizuhopecten yessoensis, assembly GCF_002113885.1. Lineage (NCBI taxonomy): Eukaryota > Metazoa > Mollusca > Bivalvia > Pectinida > Pectinidae > Mizuhopecten > Mizuhopecten yessoensis. Next base: position 1,028,792 of record NW_018408833.1, read on the forward strand.
ATTTGAATGAGTCTGGTAGGTCATTTATATGGCAGAGGAAAAGAAGTGATCCTAGTACTGTCCCTTCAGACACTCTGGAGGCGATGTGCATGTGTTCCTCCTTAGATGTTGTGCCTTCAAGTACAACCTTCATTTTCCACTGTGTTAGGAATGACGTTGCCCTGGCACGCCGTACTGCACAACTTTATGCAAAAGTTTCTTGTGTGGCACGGTGTCAAATACTTTGGAAAAGTCTAGTATTGCTATATCCACCTGGTTCCCATTGTCGTGTGCTTTGAAGAAGTCATTTGTAGTCAAGAGTAATTGTGTCTCAAAGCAATAACCAGATCTGAAGCAATGATTTAGATTGGTGAGTATACTTTATGTTTTTCAAAATGTTTTAGGATGTGTCGACAGATGATAAGATCCAGAAGTTTGCAGGGGACTGATGTTAGTGACACTGGGCGATAGTTTTCCCGTAGTGTTTGTCACCCTTTTTAAATATGCAAAATTGTTGGCATTTCTCCAGTCTGCTGGAAGTTCTCCCGAGTCTAGTGATTTTTGAAATATTTTTGTGAGTCCTAATAATATTTCTGTCGCGCATTCTTTGAGGATTCTGTTTGGTATTCCATCTGGTCCTGAAGCTTTTGATATGTTTAAGTAGTTTTGCAACACCGTTTGTATCTACGTGAAGTTTCGGAAATGTTTCCTGTACACGTTTTGTTGTTTCTGGTTTGTTGCTGTCTTTTGGTGAATACTGATTTAAATTGTTGGACTAATATATCTGCCTTTGATTGACTGTCACTGGGTCGTACCTTTGCTTTTAAGGGGGGCTACTCCAATTGAGTCTTGCTTTTTTGATTTGATGTATTTCCAAAACGGTTTGTTGTTGTTATTTTTGAGACCTTTTAGAATGTTTGTGTTAATGTACTCCCATTCTGCTCTCTTTGGGTGTTTTTTGCATTCCCTTTGATGGTGTCTATAGTTCTTCCAATTATTAGTTCTTTTGACTTGTTGGTAAAGTCTTTCTTTTTTCTAATTATTTTCCGTTCTTTAGATTTTATCCATGGTAGTTTGTTTCGTGTTCGTGCAACTTTTAATGGTATGTGGGTGCCATAGCATTGCGCAAGTCCTCTTTAAATGTTCTCCCGAGTCATTGACATTTGCATCATTTTGGTAGTCATGATCAAATTCTCGAGCCAATAATAAATTTTTGCTTTTTGAGTCCAAAATCTTTGTCAGGCCTTTATCCAGTTCTATTCAGTCTATGTTGTTTCTGTGCGGCATGGAAAAATAACCTTTAATGAGGTCCTTGTCCTTAATGATCAAACTCTCTAGCAAATAATAAATTTTTGCTTTTTGAATCCAAAATCTTTGTCAGTCCTGTATCCAGTTCTATTAAGTCTATGTTCTTTCTGTGCGGCATGGAAAAATAACCTTTAATGAGGTCCTTGTCCTTAATGATCACATTCTCTAGCAAATACTAAATTTTTGCTTTTTGGGTGCAAAATCTTTGTCAGGCCTTTATCCAGTTCTATTAAGTCTATGTTCTTTCTGTGCGGCATGGAAAAATAACCTTTAATGAGGTCCTTGTCCTTAATGATCACATTCTCTAGCAAATACTAAATTTTTGCTTTTTGAATCCAAAATCTTTGTCAGTCCATTATCCAGTTCTATTAAGTCTAAGTTGTTTCTGTGCGGCATGGAAAAATAACCTTTAATGAGGTCCATGTCCTTAATGATCACATTCTCTAGCAAATACTAAATTTTTGCTTTTTGGGTGCAAAATCTTTGTCAGTCCATTATCCAGTTCTATTCAGTCTATGTTGTTTCTGTGCGGCATGGAAAAATAACCTTTAATGAGGTCCATGTCCTTAATGATCAAAGTCTCTAGCAAATCCTAAATTTTTGCTTTTTGGGTGCAAAATCTTTGTCAGTCCATTATCCAGTTCTATTCAGTCTATGTTGTTTCTGTGCGGCATGTAAACATAACCTTTAATGAGGTCCATGTCCTTAATGATCACATTCTCTAGCAAATACTAAATTTTTGCTTTTTGGGTGCAAAATCTTTGTCAGTCCATTATCCAGTTCTATTCAGTCTATGTTGTTTCTGTGCGGCATGGAAAAATAACCTTTAATGAGGTCCTTGTCCTTAATGATCAAATTCTCTAGCAAATAATAAATTTTTGCTTTTTGGGTGCAAAATCTTTGTCAGGCCTTTATCCAGTTCTATTCAGTCTATGTTGTTTCTGTGCGGCATGTAAAAATAACCTTTAATGAGGTCCTTGTTTCCTCGAAGGTTGATTTTCACCCAATCTACTTCACAGTCTGTAACATATTCTGGTTGTTCAACTGATGTTATGGATTTTTTCACTAGAATGAATACACCTCCTCCTAGGGTTCCTCTGTCATTTCTGTATACTTCATATTCGGGGGGAAATATCTAGATTTAATAGCGTCTTTTGTTGGATTGAATCCTGGTTTAATTCCTTTCAGCCATGATTCTGTCCCACATACAATGTCTGGTTTGATGTACTCTAGTGCAGCTTCCAGTTCTTGTTCTTGATCTTTAATGCTTTAACAATTTACAGTGAGAATTCTGAGGTAATCTTTATGAGACAGGTGGAAGATTGAACTTTCATTGTTACGTACAATTTTTGGTGTTCCTGATGATTTCATACTGCTGATATTTGTTATCCAACTTATCAACTTTCGCACCACTTTTATTCCATCAGGTCATGAGTTCCTGTTGGTTGGAATGTAGCATCTCTTGTTCTAGGTATTTACCTTTACTGTCCGTCAAGATCACTGGTGTTCGTGATCTGTTACCTTTCTGTAGGCTTCACATTCTTTGCCTTGGAAGAAATTTTCTGATCTTGTTCTCGCTCATATCACACGCACTGTCACTAATTTAAACAATCGTTGAAATACTGTTGGTGATGAGTGTTCACAAAACAGTGTTTGAATGAAATACAGGAGATCAAGCACTAGTAAAGGCTGAATATTACGAGTCTAGAGAAGCTGTTAATGTAAGATTTTGGTAGAATTTTCCAAATAAACGGTAGAAATACACGTTTTGTTGGTGATGATTCTCGCACTTCATAAGCTAATATGAGCTCCAAGCTATGGGCTTGTCTAACCAGAATACTTTTGTATAATACAGAATCTGTACCAGCTCTATAAAACCTATTCGACTGAATATTTATGGAAAAATATATCTTAATCGCATTGTCCCTCAGATTTGTTGTTGGACTGCAGCTGAATGAATTATTCATTCAAAACTGTTCTTTTTATGATTTAATGTTAGGAAATTAAACTGACAAGCTGGCTTTTGTTATCGCTTTTCTTAGTTCAAATCTGCGAAAAATAGTATTAAGTATTTCTGAATTAGATATAATTTGAATTTATATTCGGTACATCATGATGATTAGGTCAATGACATTTGGATGATTTAAAAAGCGTTGCTGCATTCCTCCCTCCTTTTTCTAAATCTACGCCCTCGAAAACACCATTATTTATAATCCAGGTTTGGGTATATCCTTGCAAAGCGTACACCAAATGCTTGAAACAAGGGTTGGTCACAGGCACAACCATAACAGGAGATTGAAAAATGCACAGCCACCAGGATTCTGACTTTGGGCCCTCCGAACTCTGGATGCTCTTCTAATTAAACTATTGGTTGCCAAAGAGCAACCTGTTAGTCCATTTCCACTACAATTGATTAATATATAAACACAATACTACTAGGACTGTTCCAAATAACACTGTTGTACACTGAAGTTATAGTACTCACAGGAAAATGATTGTGTCAAATTGTAAATCAACAGTGTTTTGGTTTTGAAAAAAGTAAAACATGTTTTCAAAATCAAAATAGTGAAGTTTTATTCGTTTTTGATAATCCATGATAAGTTAAACTGTCAAGTTTACAACTATAAACGTGAAATACATGTAATTTGCAAATGGTGATCTCTGGTACAGTGCCAGTTCTTCTTTTTCCAAAATTTTATTCGAGACATTTCCCAAAGTACTACGGAAAATCCTAAACATTCTACAATTCCTCAAGCACTTACTGATTGAAATAACTTTATTTAATAGCGTATACTTTATTCTTATTAATAAAAATGATTACATCTTTTTTAAACTTTTTTTCTACTAAATCATCATTGAAAAAAAATGTTCACCTGCAGACACAAAAGAAATCATCAATTGAGATCTATGTCTGTAATTGAAAAAAAGAATTGGATATGAAATAGATTTAAATATGCTACTGGTATTAAGAAATCCGTGTAGCACGGCCAATATGCATTGGAAACTGTTTTCCTGGCATGACTAGAGCTTTGATATTTCACTACTGAAAAGAAATCCATATATGATCATAACTTAGCAGGACTTTTATTAACAAATAATAAAGATGAAACAAATAAGTGATCTGGCTGTAAAAATTCAGTTAGGTCAGACTTTGATTTAAACCCTGTACCTCAGATTACTATGCTGTCATTCTAATCAACTGATCATGAGCTACCTATAGTTCATGGTACCCTGGCCCAACTTCACTGCATAAAATCAAGGGGAGGCTACTCTATATACATAACAGTGGAATTCTCTAGAGATTTGCCTGAAGTGGGACCGAGACCCTTATGATACCATTATATTTTAAACCAAATTATAAATTATAATGTTTTTTTTTTTTTTTTTTTTTTTATTAAGATGGCTTCCAAAAGAGTGAATACTACTGCCACAGGGCGGCTCAAGCAGGACTACTTGAGAATCATGAAAGATCCGGTTCCTTATGTTCAAGCCATTCCTTTACCGAGTAATATTTTAGAATGGTATGTATCCAGATATCAGACTGAGAAAGTGTTCGGTTTGGACCTCATGATGTCAAAAATGATATAAATGTATATTTTGTATTCTTAATACTATACTCACATTAAGCCATAGTATAAATGTTTGTTTCCATCTCTATATATATATAGCTATTCAACACAAAAATAGTATGCTCAATCAATTTAATGCTACATTCGTTTTTGAAAATTGATAAATGTTTCATCCAAAGTTCTTTCCTTCTATTATTAAGTTTTAGAGTTAATAATATATTAGGTTTATTGTTTTCAACAAGATAGCTTCCAAGAGACAAAGCACTACTAAAAATATTGTATTTTAAGTTATGATTCACATAATATTCACTTTCCGTTGAATGGTTTATGCAATACATAATATATACATAAAATATATGCAAGGTATAGAATATTCAGTTTGTATTGCTATAGCGTACCAGTTATGTTTGACTGCATATTTTCTGTCTTTCTTTCAAGGCATTATATAGTGACTGGTCCAGAACAGTCACCATATGAAGGTAAGTATTTTTAAGGTGTATATATACACTGCAAATCAGGAAATTTTCGCTGCAGTTGAATTTTGCCTCTGCAATATGGGCAAATATATCATAACAGCAACTAATAGTACAGTTTATTTTATATGGTTATTGCATGATGCGCAGGTGAAATTTACATGGGACGCATATGGATTTTACGGGTGAAATTTACATGGGGCGCATATGGATTTTACGGGTGAAATTTACATGGGGCGCATATGGATTTTACGGGTGAATAGTGAGTATTTGACAAGGCAAAAGTTAACTGGTATACAGTATAGGGTTGTCACTGCTAAGGTCAAATTATATCAGGCCTCTAGCACACTAAAGTCATTAAAACATTATCATTCTCTGTTGAATATCTTGTGTCATTATATATATAGGATCAATCAGAGGTCATCCCTAGCTTGAGGTCAGGGGTCTGAAAATAATTGTTTTTTGTCTCGCCGCTACAAGTAGCGGAAGCGAGACTATAAGGTGGTGCTTCCATGGCGGCAACAGCATGAACATAGTTTTTGCATTTAAGTTAGTTTCACTGAAAGTGTAAGTGCTACACCAACCAAACTTGGACCATAGATGCATCTTGTGTAGTACATCTCAACCCATGCATCAAATGCTGGATGCAGCCTACCTTTCATGGTCCATTGACTTTGTCAGTATCTCCATCAACATTAAGATTTTGTGTTTAAGTTAGTTTCTCTGAAACTAAGTGCTAGACCAACCAAACTTGACATGTGCATTGATGGTCAAAGCGGGGTGCAGGCAAGACATATGAATTTGAATGGCTTTTATTAGAGATGTTTAAAGTTTTGAATAAGTATCATTTTATTTTTTTAATCAATTTCAATTTCAGGTGGCATCTATCATGGAAAGCTGATCTTCCCTCGAGAGTTTCCCTTTAAGCCACCCAGTATATATATGATCACCCCCAATGGCAGGTTTAAGTGTAACACAAGGTAAGATTGTCCCTCAGAATTAGTCCCTTATATTACATGTAGTACATTTGACCTTTGTCTTGAAAATTTATATAAAAAATGTTGTACATATATTACATGCTTAACAAGTTTAACATTTCCTCACCAACTTCTTATTTCAAATAAAACAACATATATATAAGTTATGATCTTCCAAAATATTGCATGCATCTCACATATCAGGAAATGCTCAATTTGGATGTGAATGGACTTCCAACTACTGTCATAGATTGTCCTCAAAGATACAGATCAATAAGTGTTGAGTAAGTTATCGTCACATATTTCCTTACACAATGTTGCTGTACATTTGTATGTTTCATAGATGTTTTAAATTTGATTGACAGGTTATGTTTGTCCATAAGTGATTTCCACCCAGACACCTGGAATCCAGCATGGTCCGTGTCAACTATCCTTACTGGCCTTCTCAGCTTTATGGTAAGTCGTCATCATTCCAAGCATAGGTATAACACTGGCTTGAAAACTCAGAATGTCCTGAAAAGTTTTTATACTCCTGCAAAGAAGTTGTAGGGGTATACTGGATGTATTTGGGCAGTAGACACACTGTTGTTTGCCCTACTCCATTAAAAGTAAACAGAACCCTTACATTGAATACACAGAAGGGGTGTGAATAAAATATAAAGACTTAGAATTATCACCAAAATTTATGGAGTTATTCCCCTTTATTGAAAAACATCATTCATATTTTACTTCTCCCAAAGTATTTCTCAGATTTGATTGATATATGATATGTGAATTAAGTATAAAGAATGGAGCTAGCTGCCCCATTTATGGAGTTGTGCTCCTTTTTTGGAAAACATTGTTCACACTTCTCCGTAAGTACCGCATACATTTCAATATTACTAGATGTGCAGCACCCTTACATAAAGGGGATGTGAGTAAAGAATACAGATTGGAGTTATCTCACAAATTCGTGGATTTATTTTTTACTTTTGTTGAAAAGCATTGTTCATATTTCTCCTTCCAAGTATTGCACAGGTTTAAATGATACTTGGTACCTATTTATAGAGTTATGCCCCTTCGTTGGAAACTATTGTTCACACTACTCCTCTTTAAGTAGAGCACACATTTCAATAATACTTGGTTCCCAGACATAGAGGGGATGTGAGTAAAGAATACAGATTGGAGTTATCTCCTCAAGTTATTGTCTCACTACTTATCTAAAATTGTGCCCATTTCTTCAAAATGTTTGTGCTATTTTTGTGGGTCAGTTTATTAGTTCCCCATCGGTACTACCGGAGGAGACTATGGACTAAGTACTATACCTAGTACAATGTAACTTCACTTGCTTGTGTGCCTCTGAGAGTACAGCATGTTGCTTTGCATTTAAACAAATTGCATCCTTGACCTTTGAACTAGACCTCAGTGAGATTGCATTTAAGATTTTAAGTACAGGAACATGGCATTTGTGTCTTACAGGCATATTTCTTGTTCAATATTTATTTTGTTCAATTTTTGTATTATTTTTTTTTCAGTTGGAGAAGAGTCCAACTCTGGGAAGTATAGAAACTTCAGATGCTACGGTAAGTTTTTATTTATAACCTAATGTTACTACAGTATTTTCGAAGAAAAAGGGGATACCGATGCACATACATATTAACATGTTTACAGATGAGTTTGTTGGTGAATGTGATCTGTGCTTACATTTTTATACATACTTAATTTAAGGACAGACAAAAATGTTGAATGCTACAGAGATATAACTTTTAAATATTTCTACTTTTTTAACAGAAGAGACAGCTAGCTGCAGCTAGTGGCCAATTTAATCTCAATGACAAAATCTTCACCGAACTGTTTCCTACTGTTTCTGTGGTAAGTATAGAAATCTATCTAGTTAATGAATGGTATTTAATAGTGTGAAATTATTGACAATGTTTTGTTATTGTAATTTCATTCTTACTATTCCACGTTATGATTAACTTAAAATAACCTGCTACAGTGAACAAAACAAGAGTGGGCTACAGCTATTACCTACGATGTTAACTTCAGAAGCTATTACCTACAATATTAACTTCAGAAGTAACAGTAGGCTACAGCTATTACATACAATGTTAACTTCAGAAATAACAGTAGGCTACAGCTTTTACCTACAATGTTAACTTCAGATGTAACAGTAGGCTACCGCTATTACCTACAATGTTAACTTCTGAAATAACAGTAGGCTACAGCTATTACCTGCGATGTTAACTTCAGATGTAACAGTAGGTTACAGCTATTACCTACAATGTTACCTTCAGAATTAACAGTAGGCTACAGCTATTACATACAATGTTAACTTCAGAAATAACAGGCTACAGCTATTACCTACGATGTTAACGGCAGATGTAGCATTAGGCTACATCTATTACCTACAATGTTAACTTCTGAAATAACAGTAGGCTACAGCTATTACATACAATGTTAACTTCAGAAATAACAGGCTACAGCTATTACCTACGATTTTAACTTCAGATGTAATAGTAGGCTACAGCTATTACCTACAACGTTAACTTCAAAAGTAACAGTAGGCTACAGCTATTGCCTACAATGTTAACTTCAGAAGTAACTGTCAGCTACAGCTATTACCTACAATGCTAACTTCAGAAGTAACAGTAGGCCACAGCTATTACCTCGATGTTAACTTCAAAAGTAACAGTAGGCTACAGCTATACCTATGATGTTAACTTCAGAAGTAACAGTCGGCTACAGCTATTACCTCGATGTTAATTTCAGAAGTAACAGTAGGCTACAGGTATTACCTACAATGTTAACGTCAGAAGTAACAGTAGGCTACAGGTATTACCTACAATGTTAACTTCAGAAATAACAGTAGGCTACAGCTATTTCCTATGATGTTAACTTCAGAAGTAACAGCAGGCTACAGCTATTACCTCGATGTTAACTTCAAAATTAACAGTAGGCTACAGCTATTACATACAATGTTAACTTCAGAAATAACAGGCTACAGCTATTACCTACGATTTTAACTTCAGATGTAACAGTAGGTTACAGCTATTACCTACAATGTTACCTTCAGAATTAACAGTAGGCTACAGCTATTACATACAATGTTAACTTCAGAAATAACAGGCTACAGCTATTACCTACGATTTTAACTTCAGATGTAACAGTAGGTTACAGCTATTACCTACAATGTTACCTTCAGAATTAACAGTAGGCTACAGCTATTACCACGATGTTAACTTCAGAAGTAACAGTAGTCTACAGCTAGTACCTATGATGTTAACTTCAGAAGTAACATTAGGCTACAGCTATTACCTACAACGTTAACTTCAAAAGTAACAGTAGGCTACAGCTTTTACCTACGATGTTAACTTCAGATGTAACAGTAGTCTACAGCTATTACCTACAATGTTAAGTTCAGAAGTAACAGTAGGCTACAGCATTTACCTATGATGTTAACTTCAGAAGTAACATTAGGCTACAGCTATTACCTACAACGTTAACTTCAAAAGTAACAGTAGGCTACAGCTATTGCCTACGATGTTAACTTCAGATGTAACAGGAGGCTACAGCTATTCCCTACAATGTTAACTTCAGAAATAACAGTAGGCTACAGCTTTTACCTACGATGTTAACTTCAGAAGTAACAGCAGGCTACAGCTATTACCTCGATGTTAACTTCAAAAGTAACAGTAGGCTACAGCTATTCCCTACAATTTTAACTTCAGAAGTAACAGTAGGCTACATCTATTACCTCGATGTTAACTTCAAAAGTAACAGTAGGCTACAGCTATACCTATGATGTTAACTTCAGAAGTAACCGTAGGCTACAGCTATTACCTACAGTGTTAACTTCAGAAGTAACAGTAGGCTATAGCTATTACCTCGATGTTAACTTCATAAGTAACAGTAGGCTACAGCTATGACCTACGATGTTAACTTCAGAAGCTATTACCTACAATATTAACTTCAGAAGTAACAGTAGGCCACAGCTATTACCTCGATGTTAACTTCAAAATTAACAGTAGGCTACAGCTATTACCGACAATGTTAACTTCAGAAGTAACAGTCGGCTACAGCTATTACCTACAATGTTACCTTCAGAAGTAACAGTAGGCTACATCTATTACCTCGATGTTAACTTCAAAATTAACAGTAGGCTACAGCTATTACATACAATGTTAACTTCAGAAATAACAGGCTACAGCTATTACCTACGATTTTAACTTCAGATGTAATAGTAGGCTACAGCTATTACCTACAGTGTTAACTTCAGAAGTAACAGTAGTCTACAGCTATTACCTACAATGTTACCTTCAGAATTAACAGTAGGCTACAGCTATTACATACAATGTTAACTTCAGAAATAACAGGCTACAGCTATTACCTACGATGCTAACTTCAGATGTAACAGTAGGCTACCGCTATTACCTACAATGTTAACTTCTGAAATAACAGTAGGCTACAGCTATTACATACAATGTTAACTTCAGAAATAACAGGCTACAGCTATTACCTACGATGTTAGCTTCAGATGTAACAGTAGGCTACAGATAATACCTACAATGTTAACTTCAGAAATAACAGGCTACAGCTATTACCTACGATGTTACCTTCAGAAGGAACAGTAGGCTACAGCTATTACCACGATGTTAACTTCAGAAGTAACAGTAAGCTACAGCTATTACCTGCAATGTTAACTTCAGAAGTAACATTAGGCTACAGCTATTACCTACAATGTTACCTTCAGAAGTAACAGTAGGCTACGGCTATTACCTACAATGTTAACTTCTGAAATAACAGTAGGCTACAGCTATTTCCTCCAATGTTAACTTCAGACGTAACAGTAGGCTACAGCTATTACCGGAATGTTAACTTCAGAAATAACAGTAGGCTACAGCTTTTACCTACGATGTTAACTTCAGAAATAACAGTAGGCTACAGCTTTTACCTACGATGTTAACTTCAGATGTAACAATAGGCTACAGCTATTACCTACAACGTTAACTTCAAAAGTAACAGTAGGCTACAGCTTTTACCTACGATGTTAACTTCAGAAGTAACAGTCAGCTACAGCTATTACCTACAATGCTAACTTCAGAAGTAACAGTAGGCCACAGCTATTACCTCGATGTTAACTTCAAAATTAACAGTAGGCTACAGCTATTACATACAATGTTAACTTCAGAAATAACAGTAGGCTACAGCTATTACCTACAATGTTAACTTCAGAAGTCACAGTAGGCTACAGGTGTTATAAAGTAAACATAATATAGTGGTATGAGTGGCCAGGTGTCACAGTGGATAACACACTCACCTTTCACCAAGGTGGCCGGGTTTGATTCCTTGATCGGCCATGAACAGGTATTAGGTCACCTGCCCCGTGGCTTTTCTTCAGGGTCTCAAGTTTCCTCCCATGTTAAAACTTTGCATGCTCTAACATCCAACAAGAGTGATTTATATCGGTTAAAGTAACGCCTTTCATAAATGTTGAAAATAAGTTCCTATTTTGTGTTAAGAGTAACTAAGATAGTTATTAAGGTTACACGACGTACCAGGATGTCTTCTAATAATTTTTCACCTGATATTTCAGTCAATACAAGAGGAACAGAGGAAACGAGAGGAAGAGCTTAAGGAATCAACAAAAACTGGACAAGTAAACAACAGATCTAGAACCTCAGCTGGGAACAACATTGACCCCAACCAAGACAACCAGGGGATCGTGGGGAGTACAGTGGCCAACCTGTTTGTGATAATCGGACTTGCAGCATTTGCTTACACTGTGAAATATGTGCTGCGTAGTGTGGTTGAATGATATTAACTTATGAACTTTGAAATATGTACTTGACAGTATCATGGTGATATGATATTGACAGTAACAGCTGGACTATAATTATTATGCATATTTCCTTCAGGATTTGGTTGTTTGTACCCTGATAGTGGATAGAATGAAGAATTTACGCTACGTTTACATCTATGGATGACAATGACTGATCTAAACGTAGAAGTTATGAGAAATTATGCTATGTTTACATCTTTGGTATATATATATATATACCGGTATAGATATTGACGATGGCTGATATTCTGAAAGTAAGTTACATCGTTAATACACACAAGCCTTCACTTAACTACTAAACTGTAACAGTAACTATATTTTTAAAAAGTTTCTTATCTGGGACCGAGTGGTTTATAAATTGTGTTTGTATCAATGCTGATCAAGTCTAAACAATTTTGCTGAATGAGTTACGTTAAATGTTTAACAACACCTGTCAATATAAAATGTTCTTTGTGTTGACACTTCATATTATTGCAGATTAACGAAATTACAGCATCTTAGAAGGATGCAGTGTTCAAATTCAAAGTAGACTTCTAGAAAGAGCCTTGATATAGGCTTTTAAAAGATAAGTTGCTCTACATTTACCTAAAAATAAGAAAACTCCATTGTGGGTTTTAATGATGTGTCAGCAGATATTACCTTTTTGTCAATATTGATTTCGTTGTATATCATAGGAAAAATGAACATGAAGGCATTTCAAGCATGTTGGGATCAATGCATGAACATGCAGATGATGTAGACGATCACAAATGAGCTTTGTTTTATTTTTGTATAATTTAATTCCACTGGTAACTACAGTTTGACAGCACAGAAAGTGACTGACAAACACTTCTTATAGACCTACAGTTCATGATGACAAAAACATCTTATAGACCTACAGTCCATGATCTCTTTTCATTGATAATTTCCTAATTGAGGAAAATCAAGCACGATTGCAGCTTTTTGGATAAAATAAAATGTTTTAAAAAATCAAAAGAATTCCAGAAAGGGAGATCACTCACCATGTCCATATTAAGTCTGCAATACAATATCTGTATGATCAGGTTAAAAAATGTGTGATTATTTCTAATATTGAGAATTATATCAAAACAACTTCTATTTCTGTGTGATAGATTTCTTATCACTTAATTACATTAGACAGTAGAATCATGATTCCAAAATCAAAACCAGCTCTAATGTCAGGACAATTTAGTGACTTGAACCCTAAATTAGAACCTGAACCCTAAATTAGACAACAAGATCTATATATTACTGTTTAACCTAGTGTCTCTACATGTGGTCCAACTGTCAGGCTCGAAATGTCCAGCCTTAATGCAGTGAGCATAGATTTGATATCACCTGTATTTGATAAGGGCACATATTGCTAAACTATCTTGATCAGAGGGGCAGCCATGTTGACAACAGTGGACTATAGTTCATCTGTATCTGGTGCTGCTGCCAGGTTCAAAGTTGGCAGAAAGCAAGTCTGCGTGTTGTATTGGATTGGGGTCGGGGCAAAGGATGATTGATTTTGACTTAAATTAGAAATAACATGATTTCAATTGTTGATTTTGAAGTTGAAAACTTTCATCTTTTATCATGTCAAATAAGTTGTCTCTATTAGGATATCTAAAAGAAGATAAATATATTCAACAAGTTTCCCCATTATCTATGTGTTTTAAGGTTATTTGATAAAAATCAGATTGTTTGCCAACAAGTTTGAGATATTTTTTATTGTTGAGTTACTACATATAATAGCAGCTTCGATTTTGATACAAAATTAAGAAGAATTTTGTTTATGAAAGTCATTACATTGTATCCCCGGATACATAAATATAATTAGATGGTATGATAACACTGAAAAATAACCAGATCTTATGATAAACAGTTTTTAATATCTAGATAACTTTCATAAGATTATTATTTATTAATTTGTTAATTTGATATATGTTGCAAGCAAAATTGATATTTCGTTAATAAACAAATATATTGTGACATTTTAACTTTTTTGTACATTAATATTATCTTTGCTGCTTTTGTTTATTATCTTCGCTTTTTCATGTATTTATTATTTTCTTTTGCTGAACAGTACCAAACAGATATTCCTGTGTTGAACATTTATAATTGTAGAGTTAAGTTGATTCATTTACTTTATGTTTGCCAATCAAGATAAGAAATAATATTTACATGTAGGATAGATAATTGTGATGAGCTGATGTTAAAAACTCCAAAAACACTGCTTGTTGCAGGCTGAAGTATTTATCTATTTATTTTGACAGCAGGTGTTCACTATTTGTTTTGTTCGAATTAACAATGACAGAAAAAGTAAAGTAAGGGGTGTAGCGACAGTGTTTTAAAAATAGATATATGTAGGAATATGAAATTGGCCTGTTCATCAGTTTGTACAATGAGCTGATGGTAATTGAAGATTGCTCTATTTTGTATGATTTTAACTACAATGTATAGCTCTAATTTGTATGATTTCAACTACAATTTATGTAGGGCTCTACTTTTTACGATTTCACCTGCAATTTATGGCCATCTTTGTACAATTTGAAATACAGTGTATAGCTCTACTTTGTACAATTTGAACTACAATGTATAGCTCTACTTTGTACAATTTGAACTACAGTGTATAGCTCTACTTTGTACAATTTGAACTACAGTGTATAGCTCTACTTTGTACAATTTGAACTACAGTGTATAGGTCTTATTTGTATGATTTCAACTACAATTTATGTAGGGTTCTACTTAGTACGATTTCACCTGCAATTTATACGTCCAATTTGTATGATTTCACCGTCAATGTATAGCTCTACTTTGTATGAACGTCAATTACAATGTACAGCTAATTTTTCACTGTAAGCTCTTTAAATACATAAACTGTTTAAGGAATACAAATATATCAGAAAACATAGCATATATTTGGATTTGGATTTAGTTCTACTTATTAACTTTTATCATCATTGCTTTTTATGGTAATGTCACTGAAATATAAACATCATGTGATAATGGTTTTGTTTGTTATTCTAAAAATGTTTGTCAATATGATAAAATTGTTGAATGAAATGTATGAAAAAACATCAAATATGTTTTGTTATGTATTCATAATATAAGGTTGTACTAACATACATATATAGCAATACCAAACCTTGATCAGTGGTCAAATTTAAGTTGTCGTCCTGGTGGGACCTTTTTTCCTGATCAAAATTGAAAAAGGAACCGGCACAACAAAATATCAAGAGGAACCTAGGTATGCTTAAAGATCCCTGCAGTGCTTTCTGAGAAATAGCAATAATAAACTTAAGCTGTCAAAATTGAAGATGGTGACCTCAAAGCCATTTTATTCTTTCAATCAATTTCAGAATTGATAAGGTTCAACTAAGGATCAAGAGAAACTATAAATATGAAATTTAAGAAAGACCTGTCTTAATATTCCTACAGAGAAAGGAGTAACAGGAATCGCAGACGAAAGACAATTTAGCATGTACCAAAGAATACAGTTTCAAAAAAAACTATTCTTGGGAACAACACATAGGTTCCATCAAGTGATCTGTAACATGTACATTGTATTTCAGAAGTACCAACTCTGCATGGTAAGAGCAACAAGAATACCACAAATTAAAGGGTACATAATGTGTCCGTTACATGTTGAACCTGAACGGCTCGGAGGATTTTGACCAAATTTGGTCTGGAGCATCATTGGCCAAAGGGTTCTCAGTTTTGTATAAATGGAGGGTATGGTCGCCCTGGGGGCAGAGGGGTGGGGCCAAATAGGTAAATCTTTAAAAATCTTCTTCTCAACCAAGAGAAGGATTTTGACAAAATTTGTCCTACAGCATCTTTGGACAAAGGAGTCTCAAGTTTGTATAAACGACGGGTGTGGTCCCTCTGGGGGCAGAGGGGCAGGGCCCAATAGGGGAAATAGAGTTTTTTTTTTCTCTCCTACTATACAAGTGAAGGGATTTAAACCAAATGCAGTCTGGAGCATGATTAGGGACAAAAGAATCAATTTTGTATAAACTGAGGTGTGTGGGCCCCCTTCTTTGGGGCAGATGGGTGGGGCCCATTAGGGGAAATAAAGGAAAACATTAAAGATCCTTCTTCTGTACCGTTGAAGGGATTTTAACCAAACTTGTTCTAGAGAATTTTTGGGCAAAGGGAATTGAATATTTATAAATGGAAGATGTGTCTGAAGCATGCTTAGGGGGAAAAAACTCAATTTGTTTAATTTGTATAAAAAGGTGCATGTGAGGCCCAATAGGGGAAAATTGGGACATAACATGGAAACTCATTTTCTTGGTGTCTTTCCCACCAAAACAGATTTATATGTAGTTCTTCTTGCAACTTTTTTTCTTGTACTCCTTTGATAAATCTGTATGGTACTCAGCAGTTTTTAAATTGAAAAATAAAATACCAGGTGAGCTATTAAGGCCCCTGGGCATCTTGTTTACTTTCTATTTTAAGAAGTTTTGTCTGGACAAGAGAAAGGTATGGTTTACCTTTAACCATCACAAGTAACCTAGACCTTAAGGATGGAATTAGGATATTATTTCTACTGACAGAAGGATAATCAACCTGATACAACTATACCCTCCCTTTTCATTTCGGGGGGTGTAATGAACATGGCAGTCCATAGTCCCCCACTGATAATTTATTTTACAAAGCTGTACATCTATCTTAGGGTATAGGTCATAGTGGCATACTTTTTGTACTCCACTGGCCTAGACATGCATACTAAATCCGGTTATTCCAGGTGAAATAGTATTGTAGATATGTCCCAAGCAATCTTTTTTCAAAGGTTGAGGTAAAACATTTCAACCCATAGGTCACAAAGACCTTTTTTCACTGGACACTGCACCGCCCCAAGACATACAATGTACTTACATACCAAATCTGGTTACTCCATGTGAAATAGTTTAGAAGATATGCGATGGACAAACTCTCCAGAAGGACAAATGCATTGATGGAGTGCAAACCTTTAGTCGAAACCCCCAAGGAAACTGGGGGATTCATAACATTTTATACTTGCTGTGATCTTAACTTTTAGCTAAATTTCCTCCAGTTTCACAAGCAGGGGAGTACATGATTTTTGTGTCGCCTATGACGGATGTCGGAAAGACATATAGGCGCTGCTTTTCCAACGGCAACGGCGTCGTCAACAATGTTAAGGTTTTGCGTTTAGCTCTGTTTCTGACAAAGCTACACCAACAAAACCTTGATCATAGATGTAGCATGGGTACTGGAGCCTACTGCACTAAAAACATTTCATTGATTTCTGCATTTTTTTGGTAAAAACCTCAAATTTCTGGACCAAAAAACTCAATGTTAAGGTTTTGCGTTTAGCTCTTACATATTAGGCTGTTACTGACAAAGTATAAATGCTAGAGCAACCAAACCTCAATCATACATGTATCATGGGTAGTAGAGCCTACTACTCTAAAAACGGATAAAAACCTGAAATTTCTATCAATGAAAACTAAAGCAGTTTCTTCTGATTTCATCAGATTTATTTATACAAGTTAATCACTCCTGAGTAAAGTAAAAACTTCAAATACTGTGGGAGGCTGGGTGATCTCTGGCTTAGCACCTTGATTAGGTGTCATAGAACTGGTACATGTCTTAGAACACAAAGTTTGACTTATAGACACTACTAACATGTTCATACCTAATCTAAATATATTAAAAGTCTCTCACTTACCTTTTGACTGATACTATATACTGATTGTGTTACTGTATTAACAAGTTGTAAAACTGGAAATCACTTCCTGACATTTAAATGTGACATTGTTTTCTTTTCTTTTTTCAGAAGTACATCTGTCTTTTGAAGGTACATTTGCTCCAGTAATTAATTATAATCAATAAATGTAACAGTTATTTCATATGCTACTGTTAAAACAAACCGCATATATTGACAAAATCAGTCAAGATTACATAAATACATCTAGCACTAACATACTAAATTTACCTATCTAATTAAAATTAGACTTGTACTTCTGTTCCTCTACAAATATTGGTGTGTATCGTAGAGGAACGGAATTGACAATTTAAAAATAAAATTGCCTAATTCACTCCTCGCAAAACATTTGCATCAGGAATCAAATCAACCAAAAACTTAACACAAATCTTTAATATTTTCAAAGATTGAAATTCAACACTAATATAACATGATACATGTATAGGGATTCAAGGTTATTTCGTGGACATTTAAGTTAATAATTGCACTTTGAAAATGTGCATTAAATGACTGGATATACTTATCAGGGACTGATAAAGTTTTATCCTTCAATGATTGCGAGATTGTCACTATGTTAAATGGAGCATTCTTCGATGCGCATGGTTTTCCCAACAAAACAACGACTAAATCGGGATTGAAAATATCCTCACTGCAATCAGGGCTTAAATATAATTAGCACATACCTGATATCTTTCAAAATAGTAACATATTCTAGGTTTCAATTAAAGAAGTTAATTTTACTGTAGCAGTAGTGTTATTTTCTTGGCAAAATAAAACTGAAAATTTGACATCATTGTATATTTGAAATATTTACTATTCTAGTCATGTAAAACCTGTGAATTCAGCTGATAGAATAAACATAATACATATCTTAATACGTAATAAAAACAGGATCCTAATAATCTGGCAAGACAACTGGAATCAGGAACAGAGTATGTAATAATAGAACAGAGAAAAAGTATTGATAACGATGCATGATTTTTTTTTTATACAATTTACAGGCATTTATGATACATTATATCCTCGACTCATATCAACAATTACAAATACGAACGATAGCAAAACATTTGAACATGTTTTTTTGGATCTCAGTCATAAACTGTAATAAAAATAAGGAAAAAAAATTCAGGAACCAAAAAACCCACTCATCAATCAAACAAAGCAATAACATACCAGTTTCTACATGATATATCGTCTACCTCTTGGAATATAATCATTTACTCTAAACAAACATGTGAGGAACATGGTTGGTTAATATATTGTACTGAACACAAAAAGATTCAAAAGCATTACAATGTATAATGAAATAAAATTATAACTATCAAAATAAATTTTCAAAAAAACATTTTTTGTCAGATCCCATGTTCATAAGGATGAGAATTTCTATGTTTTTTTTCTCTCCAAATGGTACACAAATACTCGCAAATTCAAATCAATAATAGTGTGGAAAAAAAGTTACAGGTAAAATGTGCAATAAAATGTATTGTTTAACGTGGCATAATAATATTAACAACAATACAGAAATTAAAGAGCTTGATATAATGCTTTTTTTGCTTCTTGATACATGTTTATCTTTACGGTAATGCTTTAATGCTTGCTTTTTTTTCACACCTTGCTTACAATCAATATATTTTGGTCCTTTTTTTATTTTTTATTTTTTATTAAGAATGCCTCAATTTATCCCCAACCCCCTTTATAATGCCAACATTTCTCAGGACAAATGGTGGCAGTATAACAGGGTTTTACTGTACAATTTTCGAAACTTGAAAAGGGAAGTGAAATCTTAAAAGAAACTGGTCAGGCTTTATGAGTACAACAAGTATTAATATACAATTAACATTACCTGTACCAGTACCTGAATATTTCAGCTGCTAGTCCGAGAGATATATTTGTATAAACCAAAATTAAATCTTTGAATGTAATCATACCATTTGTAAACGATCTATTTCTTGCTTCAACGAAAACAAATAAATAACATTGACGACTGTGATAAAATTCAAGTACACTCTTAGTGTATATTTATCTAGATTCATATTTGTTGCTTTAAACTTTTTATTCGGGGCAAAACAAAGCTAGGATGAATCAACATTATGATCAATAGCAATGAACAGTTTTAGAATATAGAAAACATAAATGTAACATCTCATAAATACCATTAATGACCAAAAAATAAAACTGTATCTATTGGCCAGTATATATGCTTGAATTTGTTCAATGATTTGAAGGAACTTCATGATCCATGCATGTATTATTGCAACTTTATTTAACAAAGGTTTCACTATGATTGGAATTTAGAGAGTACAAATAAAATGACAAACCGGAATGCACAATGCTAATATCCTGATAAAAAAAATCTTTCTTTTCATGTGCTGTCATAAGTTGTTGACATTGTGTTGGGTTAGCTGCCCTGTCCCTGGCGATGTCTGTGACAGAAATCATGGCCTGGTGGTGACTGAAGACGACATGGTGTACCAGATCTGGTGGTACCTATACAGCGAGAACTGGTCGTACTCAAGGGCGTGGAGGATCTGTACAAATATAACACAGGTGCTTTAATAACAATATACAACCAAATAAAGTTATACATTCACATTTTTCAATCATTTATGCATTTAACTATATATGACAGGTAAATAAAACATTTCAATAGACAAAGTGACTGTTGAAAGTTGATGAACCTTGCAGCACTTCCCCTTCTTAAACATTCCTTAGTTTTCTGTAAAGCTTTCAAACAGTCAACAAACATGTATGTCAGGTATAACATGAAAGACAGTGAAGCATTTTTTAAAGTGAAATTTTAACAATTTCATTTTATGAAAGATTAACAAATTCATTATAGTATAAATGTAAGAAATACATAATTTTCAATAAAACACCAGGCTTTAAAGTCTTAATCTGACACCCATCAGTTTTTTGTTCTTAACCTTGAAAGAGGGTCAAGGCAATTTATGTGAACCTGTCAGGGTCTTCTCTTTAACCACAGCAATGCAAAATAATAATTTAATACAGGTGTCTCAACTGTAGGCATTATGCTTCTATAAAACTTGTTAATATTTTTTTTATATGTTCTACATCTTTGACCTTGAATGTAGGTCAATGCTATTTAAAATTAATAGCACTTCCTGGCTAAGTAATGTTTTAAACCACATCTGATGTAGTATATCCTTTTTTATGTGATCTACCTACCTGGATGCGTGTCTGAAGGACGTGGAAGGTATTGGAGTAGCAGAAGGACGTGAGGAAGTAGATAATCTGTCATCCAGTTCATTGATATAACGCCGCACATGTTCTAAGTCATCCGGCTGCAAAATAGAAACACCATACTTGATATGTTTCATGGGTGGATAGGCAGTGCAGTGGATAGTGCACCCCTTCTCACCAACACAGCTGGGGTTCAATTCCCCGATCGGAGGTGAAACAGTATTGGGTCACCTTCCCAGACACACATTTTCCCGGAGTACCGGTTTCTTCCACCACTAACACCCCCTGCAAGCTTCCATCGTAGCCAGCCAGAGTGATAAGATAATTTCATAAAATTGTTTTATAATTATTGGAAAAATAAATGAGGTTTATACACACTGTTACTATAATACTTATATGTTGATCATGGTTTTAAAGACCATAATTATGTTTCCATTGGAAAATACTTCAGGACTGATTGGATAACTAAATATACACTCTGAAGCAATAATGCCAGGCTATGGCAATAGTTACAGGCCCAACTATTTTCTGTTTTTAAAATCACTGATAGAAATGCTTTAACTTTATACTATGTTGGAAATATTAAAGATTGTGTTAATTTAATTGTTATGACATATGTAAGGATTGCAAGAAGGTAACCCTCAGTTTCCTCTCACAATCCTTGGTACTGAAGTTAAACCATACATGCTCTGTAGTGCTGCCTTACCATGGTAGAGGAATCTGGCCTGGGTGTTGGAATGTTATTTTCAGGAGTTCTAACAACTGGGGTCTGTCCATCTCTATCTCGCAAACTCATCTCATGTAAATTGTCATTCACTGAAAATAAATAATCAAATCAATCAAATAACTAATTCATATAATTTGACTGATAAAATGTAACAAGGTACTTTATTTCCTGTTTTGATTTTACTCCAATACATACATATATATGATGTAAATTTTAACAAACACTCATTGAAGAAAAATATATTTAATAACACTTAAACACAACCTATGTTGTGATAACTGTCTTCTTGATCTGTGTGAATTTTTCTATTACTATTTACTTGGCAAAAAAAAATCGAAATAAAAAGATTTACAAGAGTGACTTAATCTCTGTAGTGTTGTGTTCAGTTCCCTGAGGTCCTCCACTGTGTACTCTGTATACAAAGAGTTGTCTCCTCTCACATGTGTTGTGTCTTTCAGAGCAAAAAGCCTTTGAGACGTTGTCATGTTTTTCTGCCTCCAAATATGGTAAAGGCAATTCCCTGCGAAAAGAAGGAACATTTTTTTGTATCAAAACAAACCCCCAGACAATATAGTCGAGTGTCGGGGATGGGGATTGGAGCCATTTGTTCACTATCACAGGAGGGATATTGTACAATATTTTATAATGAAAGTAATTCTTTGTACCTTAAAGAGAAACAAGTTCTAAACATTGAAAATACAGATTCTATCTAATGATGGAAGATATTTTGTCTAAACATTTCAGATATTTGTAAACATCGGATGGGTTCTTAAGCATTTGAATATAGTATAGATTTGTTTTTATTTTTTTTCAAATTTCAATTCTAAAGCTGTATTTTACCAGTATTCAACCCCCAAAAAATAGTATTAAGTAATGACAGAAGATTAACTTGTTAGAACTACCACAAATATTGTTTAAACAAGAAAGTCAAGACAGCACTGATCAGTACTTTAAAACAAAATCATCTGTTACAGACTGCAACCACAAAATAGTGAATATAGTTGTATTCAGCAATGCTACATATGTACATTACTTGTCCAATATTGACTAACCTTTAAGTTTTCTAATGAAACCCAAACCCAAACTCAGCTGTATAAATATCATGTTTCTTTTGTTACATAGGCATACATACCACCAATGATAGCAAGACAAAATGCTGTAAGTTGCTGGAATCCGATAGTACACTCAAACTGGAGTTCTAAAATGCTACTGGCAATAACTCCCATTAGCATAGTCAGTCTGGAAAACCTTGGGATTTGTAGAAAGGAGACAACCAGTGCCATAACCAGAAAGTACCCAATGTGTTGGCCTAAAACCAACAGGAATGATAACTTCTCATCTGAAAAATAGAAAAGATTAAACATACGTGTAGTAGATATGACAGAATAATGTATACCCTTGATCACTGTGGAATCCTGCTAGACATAGTAACAAGGAAACAATATATCTTGTTCAATTTCCACTATTGCACATGTTCCAAGTCATTAGTTTCAGGTGACTTCAACTAATGACCACAAATGACAACCGATTGAGACTGTAAAAATATGACAGTTTAAAGTGCAAAAAAAAGTTAGTTGATTCTGTTTTAAAATTAATTCATCTGTGAGAAGGATATTTACTAAATGAGTGATGAAAACATATATTTGAAATATTTTCAAGCATAATCTTATAGTTCGAATTGTGTATGCAAACATGGGGTTTCATACAGGAGAGGAGGGAGGCATATTTGTATTAATATTATATGAGTGGTGAGGTTAAAAAACAGATCTGCCCACCATCTCTTATGCTGAATCAGTGTTAATATTTGATTGGTGATGGGGTATTTGAACAAGAAGCCCAGAGGGCCTGTATCGCTCACCTGGATACCAAGGCAATCATGGCAAAATATTCTCCGAATGAGATCAAGGGAATATGCCGGACCCCAAGGCCAATCCTTGTAGCATATCTGTATTAGATTCTTCATGCCCAGCAATTTTATGTATGGTTATGGGGTGGGAATCTCAACTGTTTCCAAACTTTGACTCAGAAACTAGGTCCCTAGGGTTGTGGCCAGACCCCAGGATCAATTCTAATATCGTGACTGCATTTGTCTCTTTTTGTCCAGCATTTGTATATATAGTTTTGGGGTGGGGATCTCAACCATTTCAAAGTTATGACCCAGGGGTTAAGTCTGCAAGGGTGGGGCAGACCCTGGGGTCAATTCTAATATCATGACTGCATTCGTCTTTTTATGCCCAACAATTGTATAT
>NW_018408833.1:1053468-1092394 GCF_002113885.1 Mizuhopecten yessoensis
CATTTGTACAATTTTGAATCCCCACCACCTAGGGATGCTTCCAGTCAAATATGGTTGATATCCACTTCTTAGTTCCAGAGAAGAAGTCGCTTAAAGCAATATAGCCAAATTGACCCCTTTTGGCCCCGCCCCTCAGCCCCTTGGGGGGTCAGCCCCACCATTTGTACAATTTTGAATCCCCACCACCTAGGGATGCTTCCAGTCAAATTTAGTTGAATTCCAATCAGTGGTTAAGAAGAAGAAGTCGTTTAAAGAAATTGTTGACGTACGGACGTACGACGGACGCAACGGTATGCCATAAGCTCACCTTGGTCCTTCGGACCAGGTGAGCTAAAAATCATCTTCCACCTTTCCCATATGATTAAATCTGGAACAGCCTTTGTTGAAGGAGATTAGATTTGTTAGGAAATGTGACACATTATTACAGGAAAATGAAACAAAACTTTCATAAATGCTGTATTTGGTATCTTAGACAGACCAGATTAATCAAAATTTTTCTTTGACATCTAAAATAGGTGATAGGTTTCACTTATTGCCTTTGTCAGAAAGCAACAAGAACATTTGTTTCAAGGAAGTTAATCATCATTCATGCTAATAGTTGATCAAGATATTTAATGTACCAAATCACTCCATGTCATGTCATAAATAAAACAACTTTATATACTGATACTATTGCTCGACACTTATTATTACATGAAGAAACATTAGATACGACAGAGTGGGAACAGAGCAATCATACCAGTGGCTCCTAAAATATGGGTAAACCAGCCAATCTTCTTGTCCAGCTTTTCCTGCATAGCACTGACAGTAGACAGCAAATTCTCCACTGTGCTGTTGATTTTGATGATGTTCTCATACAATAGCTGATAGTGAACCATCATCTCCTTATGATTCTTGAGGAAATACTTTGAACTGTTGTCTGAATAACATATAAATTTACAATAACAATTATCTGATTGACCTTTCTTTATTCAGTATTTGCGTATTGCAGAGTTATCTTCTCTTATGAGCAGGTATTGATTGTTACATCATTTATTTGTGAGAGTAACGTCATATTTTTTTGAGAAAAGGATGTAATTTTCTCGCACAAACCAATGAAGTAACAATCAATACCTGCTCACAAGAGAAGATAACTCTGCAATACGCAAAGACGGAATATAGGATTATATGTTCCTGTTACAGAAAGTGGTACATTGTATTGAAAGGAATTCATATTAAATCAGCAGTGATTTTTGTAGGATTTCTTTTCAGGCAAGTCCTAAAATCATAAAATTTCAGATTCCCATCACTAAGAGATGTAGTGTGTTCTCAAAATCTGTATGAAATTGAAATACATTTGTCCTAAAAAATGATTAAAAAACAATATATAACGGGAAATATCGTGTGACACAGAGCAATTTAACACTGAAACATAATCAACTGTATTGTCTAATTCTATGATATTGCATACATGAAAGATTTTTTAAAAAGTGAATAGAGAATAGCGTGAATAAGAACAAAGAATCTTGCTCTGTATGCGTAGCCACAGAATGGTAACGTATGATTAAACTAATTGATAAACGCCGCGTTTAATCATACTAGAGATGCCTGTGGTCTTACCAAGCTTTGATAAGGCCTCTTGTGCTTTGACATGGATCCCATTCAAATCTTCCATGATCTGCCTGTGGTTTTTCTTCTGATCACTATCCTGCTCTGTCAGTGTGCTTGTTGTGAGTTCTGTGTAATTGAAATCAAAGTAGGAATGAGATTACGTTGGTATAGTTTTTAAACTGTAAAAATCTTTGTTAACTATGCATATGCCCAGCTTCAACTTTGATAGAAATGGAGCTAGATGCTAAGTCTAACCATGCTATAAGAACAGGCAGATGGGTTAACGGATCAAACAAGCCCTTAATGCCACAACATGGTGGGACATGATTACATGTAGCAAAATGTCTACTTTTACAGTGTTCATTTGCACGATTAACAAATGGTATGAGCAATATCAGATAAACTCCTGTGGTATTTTCTTGTATCTTAAACCTACCCCGAGTGATGTGTTTACAATGAATTCATAACAACACATTAGCAATACCTAATTTATTCTTGATACTTTCTGTCATATCTGCAAGCTCCTTATTCCCTGCAGCTATCAAAGATTTTTCTTTCATTAGATTGTCAATATTGGATGAGACATGTTCCATGACGTCTTGGTGAGCTATCTGGAGCTCTCTGTGAGTTCCTAGTAGGTCTTGTTGGCTCTCGTACAACTTCTGAACTGTGTCAGTTGTCAAGGAATGGAGAGTTTCTTGTCCTTTCTGTATCAAGACAAAAAGAGTGTAATCTCAGTATTACCTGGAAACTTATAGTGAATATACCAGATATTTCCTTCAGGACAAGACAGGACTTATTGTAAGCCAATTAATGACTGTCTATAAATAGCATTTGTTGGCTATGCAAAACCTTTTTCAATTTCTGTAGTAGCATACTTACAAAATGCTGTATGTATACATTGAATTTATAATTATATAAAATGTATTATTTATGGCTATTCTAGATTGGTATGGAGAAGGAGGCATTATACAATTTTTTAGTGGGGTCTACAATGATTATCAACCTTGTTATATATATGTGAGCCCCAGCAAATGGTGAGTGGTGTGCACGTGGAGGGATCACATGAAAGTTCCTCCCTGCACTCCCCCCATCACACAAGTTTATTTCTGGAATAGTTCCTTAATTAATGAAAATCTGGTGTACAACAAGAATAAAATTATGAATGAATTAGTAAGGAAAATTACCTCTAAATTGTCCATTGCTTGTAACTGGCTTTTGGCAGACAGTGCAAGCTTTGTAACAGCCATCTCTGTCATTTTACGGAAGTGTTGTTGTTGAGTTGCATAGCACATTGCACGTGCCCGATTGTTCATCAAGTGGTAGGCATTCCACGTAGAGCCATCCATATTCTCTGTACATTGCCCTAAAGTCTGGAGGTTATAACATCCAATTATAACATTGCAATATTCCCACAATTTATCTATTGTGAGAAAATAGCTATTAAATTATTATTATTAATTTAAATTTAACAATTGATATTGGTAATGAATAAGGTATATGCTTGTACTTTGCATATGTACCTTAGCAGTTTAGTAATGTAGGATATTGAACCAAATATTCAAATATATTAGACAGTGTAACTGTTTTAATCAGGTATGAGTATGTATGTTTCGTATGTAAGACCTATACAATAAAATATCATGAAATGAAAATCTCGGGTTGAGCAGAGAGAAAGTATATCATTAATACTGCAAACAGGGCTTCTTTTATTTATTGCAAATGAATTTCAACTCTTCCTCTATTTAAATACGGACATATGTTTTTAGGGCCATCTGACAGTTAGAAAAGATATTAATCTTATTTGTAGATTCAGAATTACCATCTTTGTGTGATCACCATACATTGTTGATCTGCTTTATATATCTAATGTAAACACTGTTCAAAATAACATTCTATCAAAACTCTTGCATTTACTAAAGTCTCAAGCAGGTAATTTAGTTAAGTGCCTATAGCTATTATATTATACCAAACATCATAGGTCTGTCTGTATCAACACTTTGACCCTTTTCATGATCTCACAGGTCCTTTTTTAAAATATGTAAATGTCACAATGAATTCAACGATAATATATACCATGAGTGAGAGGTTGAACAAGAGGCCCAGATGGCCTGTATTGCTCACCTGTTTCTTTTGTCACATGAAACTGACATATATAGGTAACTTCAAATAATTTGGTAACTATAGAACATGAGACATTTTAACATTGACCTCTTAAATGGTCCTTAAGATATGCTTGTTTGAAATTTGAAATTTTAATTTTAAAGCTTTTAACCCATGTTGACCTTTAACCTCATTACTGTAATACAGAAAACAATTTACACAGCTGGTCTACATAACATACCCAAGTATCATGACTCTAGACCAAATGGTGCCTATATAAGATATTGTTATTAAAAGTTTTTAACATATTTGACCACTGTGACCTTGAAATTAGGTCAAGGTAATTCTAATGTGGAAGCTTTATAGCATTCCATCCCAGGTACCGACTGGCCATATATCATGACTCTGGGCCTTACGAAACTTGAGAAGATTGTAAACGCTTTTAACCCATGTTGACCTTTGACCCCTGACTTGCAGTTAAAGTTGATCTTTTAACTCAATACTGTAATTAAGAAAAATATTCACACAGCTGGTCTACATAACATACCCAAGTATCATGACTCTAGTCCAAATGGATCTTAAGATATTGTTGTTTGAAGTTTTACTATATTTGACCCCTGGGACCTTGAATGTAAATCAAGGTCATTTTAAATAATGAGGAAACTTTATAGCACTCCATCCAAGGTACCTACTGGCCAAATAGCAAGACTCAGCTGGGCCAAATGGAACTTGAGAAAATTGTTAAAGCTTTTAACCCATGTTGACCTTTGACCCCTGACTAGCAGTTAAAGTTGACCTTTTACCTCATTACTGTAATCAAGAAAAAGATTTGCATTGCTGGTCTACATAACATACCCAAGTATCATGACTCTAGTCCATATGGTTCTTAGGATACTGTTGTTTGAAGTTTGTACCATATTTAACCCCTGTGACCAGGTGCCTACTAGTACTGGCCGAATATCATTTCCCTAGGTCCTCCAGATCTTCAAAAGAAAAAGTTGACAGACGGACGACGGACGCCAAAGTATGACATAGCTCACATGGCCATTCGGGCCAAGTGAGTCAAAAATAGGAACGATACAGTTTCTTGATATTTGATTATGGTATATATGTTGGTTTTATTAGTTTGGTTTGGTTTAATGTCCTATTAACTGTAACAGTATATATGGTATACCGGTATATGTTGACTTATGTTGACTTATAATAATTGATACTTGATTAATTACCATGGTGTCTGTGCATGTAAAAATTGGTCTGTTCTCCGACTGTGACTGACAGTTTAGTAGATGGACAGCAAGCTTACTCATTTCCTCCTCAATCATTTGGCTGCATTTACGTTTTGCTGTATACCTGTAGATTACCTGAAAATATGTACACAGTGTTGCTAGAAATAGTGAATATATTTGTATATATATAAAAGTAAATCAAACCAAATAATGAAATATCAGGGTTCATACTGAAACTTCATAAGATAAGAGGCCCAGATGGCCTGTATCACTCACCTGGATATTTGAGCAATCATGGGAAAATGTTCTCAATAAAAGTAACTTTGCAAATATTTTCAAATATTGATTATGAGTCTCCATGGCTTAATAAAGAATTTTCCACACTAAATGAAACTTTATACTACTCTTTCCCAGCATGCTACTGGTCAAACATAATCATTGGCCTCCTGGTAAGCAGAAGTTGTTTCAAGGTTTGTTTTATATTTGATGCATATATTTGACCTTGAAAGTAGGTCAAAGTCATTTATCTGAAAAAAGCTTAATTATAGCACTCCCTCCTAGATACATGTACCTACTGGCCAAGCATCATCACTGGATGTGTCTTAGTTATTTAGAAGAAGTTGTTCAAAGATTTAACATATTTGTCTCTTGTGACCTTCAAAATAAGTCAAGGTCATCCGGTTGAGGAAACTTTTTTAGCACTACATTCCAGGAACCTACTGAACAAATATAATAACCACAAGTCTCCTGTATATTCAGAGGTGGTTGATTAAAGATATGTACCATATATATTTGATCACTATGGCCTTGAATTGAAAGCAGGTCAAGGTCATTTTTTTGAGGAAAATTTATAGTAAGTAACTCATGCCAGGTACCTTCATGTACTGACAAAGTATCATCACTCTGGGCCTCCTGGTTATATTATTCAACAGAAGGTTTTTTTACAGGTTTTTATATATTTGATCCCTTTGACCTTGAAAGTGGTAAAAAGTCATTTATTTTAGGAAACTTTAAAGCACTCAATCTAAGGGATCCCAGACCGACTGGCCAAATATCATTGTCCTAGCTAGGATCTTCAGTTCTTAAGAAGAAGTCACTCAAAGAAAAAGTTGATGGATGATTGACAGGTATATCTAGAGCATCAGGCTGGAGAGCGGGTTTGAGCCCCAGCGACGGCACTATCTTTATCACTATTCCTTTTCCTATTACAAATACCTGGTAAGTGCTGTTGACCCTTCCTGTTCAAGGTAGGAGAACTCTTGGCGGGGAGTCAAAGGACCTGAGTGGGTGTTTGATACAGGGATAAATGGTATAAAAGATGTGCATTGATTAGCGTCAGCCATAGGGAATTTCCCTTTATATTAGCTCAGTGGTGGAGCATTGGGCTAGAGAACCAAGGGTCGCAGGTTCGAACCCCAGCAACGGCACTATCTTTATCACTTTGCCTCATCCTATTACATTTGTACATTTCGGAGACACAGTAGTCTAGGTGTAGGACGTCGGCTCGTGACCGAAGGGTTGCGGGTTCGAGGCACGGCAGGGCACTGTGTTGTATCTTTGGGCAAGATACTTTACTCCGCTTTGATCCAGTCTACTCAGCTGTAAATAAGTATGTGGTTGGAATTGGGCAGCGCTAGAATTGTTGAATGCTAGCTGTTAGCGCCTAAATGGCAGCTCTGGCTGTATGCTCCCAAGGGAGTTGAGAAAGATATTGGCTGGTTGCTAAGGCCCTATAACCACGGATAATAATTTGTGAACCGCTTTGAGACGATATAAGAACTAAAGCCCAGGAAATTTTTTGGGTACTAGGGTCTTAATATTAGATATTTGCATGTACAAATTAAAACTATTTTACAGTTGAGACCATGGTCTACAATGACACAATCCTGGCCTTAAAGGCTTCAGGTGTGTCTATATCCACGATGTCTGGTGGAAGGGCATTCCAATCACGCACTGTCCTTGGAAAGAAGGACATTTTCCTTGTGTCAATGCGTGAGGACAGGAGTTGGTATGATCGGTTGTGATGTTGTCTTTCCGATTGTCTTTTAGGTTTTATCAGGTGGTTTTGTTTGCTGATGGCGACTAACTCTCTATCGATTTTATACATCATTGTTAGTCGTGCATCTTTCCTCCTGTCTGAGAGATTATTCCATTTTAGTATTTAATCCTATGCACAATAAAAACCTTCCGCAAAATAATTTTATTACTCACCCTTTTACATTTGTGATACATTACAATATAAAGTTCTTTTAGTTCTTTAAAACATATTATGTAAGTATTTGAAATGAAATAGCCTGCCTAATAAGAGACAGGCTATTTTTATTATTTTATATTTTCACATATTTACATACCAGATGATCATGAAGGCGCCCGTGGCCCGTGTCACAGGGACCTGAGAATTTGTTACAGCTATATTTGGACCTAAACGAAGGTATTCAGAGTAATTTTACATGTCTAAGGGGTGTTCATTGGAGTGTCAATTTTACAGAAAAGTCGATCTAAAACCCTAAAATATGTAAAATTATTCCGAACACCTTAGTTAAGGCACAGACTAATCTAATTCCGTGGTTAAGGGTAACAAATGCTCAGGTCCCTATTGTATCTTTTGTTATCTCTTCATACTTTGTGAAAACATAATCCAAGCTGTGATTCCATTTCTGTTTCCATAAGGTATTTTGAAAACTCGGTGAGGAACTGTTCGTCTGTTGACTGCATTTCAAAATTGGCATTTTTGGGAATGAGACCTCGCAGTTTGCCATCGTTGTTTGACGTATCTGAACCAAAGATCCAATCAAGAAGTCCAAAAGTTGATGGGACCAAACAGACGACTAGTAGAATAAACGCCTGATGGCTCATGACTTCAGATAAGTAGTCAAAGGACAAAACGAATTCGTTTTGCCATTTCGGTCTTCAGACGACAGGAAGTTTTGAAAAACCCGCGATGAATGACAAAACAGTTTCTCATTGGCTAATTTTTAACAGGTGCTTGATGATATACATCTTTTTGCTATACTTTTTTTACCAGTGAAAAGTTATCTAAGCGTCTTTTATAGAAGTATAATAAACATCATGAGACTCATTATTTAGTTTTAAACGCACAACGGTTGAACGAAAGCTATTTTACAATCCTCCGGATTTCTGATTGAATCGTTTCTAAAATTGGTGTTTCCTGTACTAGTTATCTCCCCTGACTTATGAATTGCCTCGTCTGATGTCTGGATGACAGTTTTAAGTAAAATGGAATATGGTTAAGTGTTTAAGTACGTATTTTATACATTTATGTTGAATTCATATTTAATATCGTTGAACTATTTACGTTATTTATGAACTTTCGTTTCATTCACCTGGGCACACACCTGTGACATCCAAACGTGTGTCTAATGTCACTGTTGTATTGGCATCTTTTTCAATAGTTTCGAAAGGTGCAACGTCCTTTATTACCAAAATTTGCATATTTATTGGTCTTACCAGAGACGTATAATACGTATTATAGGTCTCTGGTCTTACCATACAGTGCTATTTACATTCGGTTTTTTACCCAACCACTCCTCTCAAAACTGGCTACAGTTCGTGCACTACAGTGTACACCGTTCAAATATAGATTCCACATATATCAGATATGTTCCAACTCTTAATATAACCCCTTAATATATACCTTTCTGTTGTCCAGTCCTTTGGATACAGTTGCTAGGATAACTGTCAATTTACCTAAACCTACATTTTATTTATGAACCATTTTTTCATAGGGGCCCGATCGCGAGTATATAAGCTCTCACAAGAGCCTGTGCCATTTTGAATATGGACGATAACCTAAAATGTATTTACAAAACCGTCAAGCTAAGAACTAAGTTAGAGATGTTCCCCTTGACTACGCGTTGATACCACATTAATTATACTGTGATCATCCACATAACAAGTGTGATTCAACCAAACTGATATAAAACTTGTGTTGAAATTGAAGTTTTGTCTTTCTTACTCTTAATGGGTCCTCCTTAAAAGCGTCTTCAACCGACAATAAGCGTCTTCAGCGTCGCCAGACAAAATCTTTTAAAATACTGAATAAAGTAAGCGACATCAGACGATATGCTGTTAATATGACAATAATACACCTCTGTACCAAATTTCAGCTCGATATTCGATAAAATGACCAAGTTATGATTAATTGAATTTTTACGATCGCGGCGTGGCTCATGTGTGTATTCGCATGTAAAGTGAAGAAAGCATCGGCAGATAATATCGTTACAATTACTCGCTAAAGTAAGCGACATCAGAAGATATGTTATTAGTTAGACTTTTATTGATATATATTCCAAATTTCAGCTCGATTTTTGAAAAAATGATCGAGTTATGATTAATTTATTATTACGATCGGCGGCGTGGCATAGTGTGTGATTAGAACTCTACAGATCGTAAAGCGTCTTCAGACTATATCTCTAAAATTAATCGATAAAGTAAGCGACATCAGAAGATATGTTATTCATATAACTATGATACACCTTTATACCAAACTGCAGGTAGATATTTGAATAAATGACTGAGTAATGATAAGGTTGATTATTACGATCGGCGGTGTGGCACACGTGTGTGAATAGAACTCAACAGATTGTGAAGCGTCTTCAAACTATATCTCTAAAATTAATCGATTAAGTAAGCGACATCAGAGGATATGTTATTCATATAACTATGATACACCTTTATACCAAACTTCAGGTAGATTTGTTGAAAAATGATTGAGTTATCGTGAATTTAATTTTACGATTTTACGAAGCTATACGCCGTGTCACATATGTGTACGTAGGGTAGGGCTTCGCATAGGTGAACACAGTTAGAACGGATTATATTGTAGAACTCTCAGCCACACTCTTGAAACGAGCATGTTACCAGACCCTACGGACGTGGTTCTACTCAGGGTCCGTTATATGTTCGTGTGACTGATCGATTTAATGTTGATGTTTATAAAAAAAATCCCTATAGTTTTAAATGAATTTATATACACTACACCAATTTTAAATGGTTATTCTTGTAAAGGTAAAGCTGAAAAATAAAATCGGTTTAAACTTCTAATGAAAGGACTGGCACACAGGTGTAAATATCGGTATCAAATACATTTTGTCTGTATACGTAAGAATAACTGTTTCTCAAAAAAAGTCAAATGTCAAAAAATTTCACATCTTGAATCCCGTCCTGCGGACACACAAGTGTTGTGAAAGCGTAAAAAAGTTCTTCTTTGAGCGTAATTGTCAGCAGGTAACTAAGTTACAACTTTTGTTGTTTAACAGGACCGTGCGTTTCGGTGCGATTCGCGAGAACACGTTTTCGCGTCCCTGGTTTTTTGGCGATTGCTGCGGTTTTATGTATTGTTAACATACCATTCGTAGATGTTAAAAAGTCTGTTTTCTTCCACACATGCTTTATAGTAACTTGTCAACTTTGCGCGCTTTATCAAACGTTGACAATTCCCGCCACACGACTGTGCTCAACTTGAAATGCTGCGCGTGCGCGGCCAATTCATAGTCTCCGGTACCATGCAACGATCTACGTACGTCAGAGTACTGCGATTGTTGAATGGTATCCAAACGCTGAATCAGCTCGGGAACTTTTGATATTTTCCAGTCCCCTTGAAATGTGATTCATCGCAATTGTTGTTTTTCCAACCTTTTGGAATTGCAGCATTGCGCAATCTCGATTCAATCACCCTGCGCTTAATCGTTGGTAAAATCTTTTCTGACCAATATCTTCCTAAGCGTGTTCCATATGACTCATCAATCTTTTGTGCATTGGTATTGAATTCTTTTATTGAATCACAATTCAATAAACCATCTTCACCAAAGACTGATGACATGTCTCTGGGTTCATTCATAGAATCGTCCAGTGACTTAATGTCGTCTAGAATGGCTTTCGAAGTCTGTTTTTTAATTAACCTATCGTGTATTGCCTCCTTTGTAGCGAGGGTTCGCTGATACTCTTGTTTTGTACGTTTAGAACGGCCGTGGATAGAGGGTTCTGAAGGAAACAATCCTAAATACTCTGCAATAGCAATGTTCATCGCTTCATCGCCAAACCCTAGCATTCTGTCGAACCAACTTATACGTTTTTTATAGGACGCGTCGCGTGCAAGGGTCGAGTAATACCGTTTCAGTACAAAAATCTCGTCCAATTGTGGCTGTGGATTAAGTGGTACGGTTTTTTGTTTCGCTTAGCATAACTGATAACATGTGGATCGATATTGGTCTACCAATAGGAAAGTACGTACCATTGAGTTATTTATATTGTTATATGTGCTATAAAAAGAGCAGCGACTAGCGTTGTTCTGTCAAAGACTAAGCTAGTCGCCTGCTTAAACGGCCCTTTTCAGGGCCACAATCTTTTTAAAAAAGACCTGAGAAACTCGAAAATTACGCATCCCCCTCCCACTATATTATTTATAATAAAAATATATAACTAAACACATTGTTAAATGTATTCTTAATGGGTTCAATTAAAATCTAAATTGTTCAATAAATACAATAATGTTATTCTTGACACAGCTGATTAAAGGTGTATCAATGTTTATATAGCAATATATTCTAACTGTGTTCACCTATGTCAGAGACGTATAACACATACACGTATCTGCCTATGCGAAGCCCTACGTATACCCTACGTACACAAATGTGGCACGGCGTCTAGCTTAAAATCTGTACATCGTATGAATTAAATTCACGATAACTCAATCATTTTTCAACAAATCAAATTAAAATTTGGTATATAGTTGTATCATAGTCATAAGAATAACATATCTCATGATGTCGCTTACTTTATCAATTATTTTAAGAAGTAATGTCTGAAGACGCTTTTTGATCTGTACAGTTTTATTAACACACGCGTGCCAAGCCGACGATAGTAAAATAATAAATTCACGATAACTCGGTATTTTCTTCATATATCTAAGTGAAATTTGGTATAAAGGTGTATCATAGTTATATGAATAACATATCTTCTGATGTCGCTTACTTTATCGATTAATTTTAGAGATATGTTCTGAAGACGCTTCTTCATATGTTGAGTTCTATTCACACACGTGTGTCACACCGCCGATCGTAATAATAAATTAATCATAACTCGATCATTTTTTCAAATATCGAGCTGAAATTTGGAATGTATATCAATAAAAGTCTAACTAATAACATAACCTCTGATGTCGCTTACTTTAGCGAGTAATTTTAACGATATTATCTGGCGACGCTTTCTTCACTTTACATGCGAATACACACATGTGCCACGCCGCGATAGTAAAAATTCAATTCGTCATAACTCGGTCATTTTATCAAATATCAAATTGAAATTTGGTACAGAGGTGTATTATAGTCATATTAACAACATATCTTCTGATGTCGCTTACTTTATTCAGTATTTTAAAAGATTTTGTCTGGCGACGCTTGTTGTCACTTGAAGACGCTTGTTGTCGGTTGAAGACGCTTTTAAGGAGGACCGCTCTTAATGCATCCCCAATATATAATTTTCAGCCTATATTTTTACATTCACTCAAACGATGAGATGTATTAATTTGTTGCCACGTGAGCAGGCGGGTTCTAACGGTGTCGCATGTACACTAGGTCGATATATATCTCGAGTAGTTTACAGTAGATTAATTAACTTCAAACTTGATTGGAAGGTTCGATCGCAATGATCAGCCTGGAATTTATGGAGTTATGACCCTTTATTCAATTGCAGAAGCAGTGTCCGCATGATATCTCGAGTGGTACTCTATGGATTTAAACTTCAAACTTCGGTTCATTATCATAATAGATCGGACAAGTTTGATAACAGTAATAATCGCACCGTATTTGACGGAGTAATGGCCCTTTATTCAACAGATTAACTACTACCACTGACTTAGAATCATGCTACTACTATTCACACATATTAACAACAATATTCATTAGTTAGAATACAGGGTATACATGTATATATATTTTTCGGAGCCTAAAAAAAATAACCTACTTTATAGATTCTAAGCTGGTAAATCAAAGAATTTGTGCTGATATAATTTTACTCTTCAGAAAATGCACGAATTGTTTGCCTTCGTGTTGAGGAACAAGGATCTGTCAAAGGCAGGTGACCTTTTTTCCTTGGATGACCGCGATATCAAGAGGTGCCTTATCAGTGTCCTTCAGAAGATTGGAGAAATATTAGACAACAAAGACTTTGCTTCTAACGACAATGACCAGAGAGTAGTGGACATATGTGTTGCCAGGGTTACTACAGCAATCAGGTAAATTACAGAAATATGTGTTAGCATGGTTACCATAGCGATCAGGTAAATTACAGAAATATGTGTAACCATGCGCGAAATTTGTTCCGGGGAAAAATCGAAACAATTTAAAATCTAACTTTCAGCTCAGAGTTCTATTGATAAACTTAAATCACCCTATATACATATCATACGCAATTATATAGATACTGAATTGTGGAATAAGTTTTTGTTAAAATTTCAAAGTACTACTTTGTTTGCCAATCAGCACGCGACAGCACACTGTTCCAACTATTGAACGAATTTGTGTTGACTGTCTATAAGGCGGGAATTTTAAATTTTAAATGTAAATTATAAGTTAAAAATGAACATAAGAGGCAGAGAAAACGTAAATATAAGTATTGAACCAGCGGATTATGATTTGTTTGCTTGCAACGCTGTGTCATTCAAATAGAACATAAATACCATACAAAAACAGTTCAATGCTTAAATATGTATATAGCCATCAGGTAAATAACAGAAATATGTGTTACCATTGTTTCTATAGCCATTTTGTAAATTATAGTAATATGTGTTACCAAGGTTACTATAGCCATCAGGTAAATTACAGAAATATGTGTTACCACGGTTACTTGCATATATGTATATAGCCACCAGGTAAATAACAGAAATATGTGTTACCACTGTTACTTGCATATATGTATATCGCCATCAGGTAAATAACAGAAATATGTGTTACCATTGTTTCTATAGCCATTAGGTTAATTACAGAAATATGTGTTACCACGGTTACTATAACCATCAGGTAAATTACAGAAATATTCATACTAGGGTTATATCATTTTGTGGAGAAGAACCAAAAAAAGGTTTTTAGATAAAATATTATAGGAAAATAATTGTTTAAAAAAACAATAATTTAATCCCTGTGTTCCCTTAGGAAGACTGAGAGTATTGAGAAGCATGCTGTTGCCCTAGTACGCCTGTTGGAGCTATGTCAGAAACACAACTTGAACCCATCCTCTCAGGAGGAGGATCCTCCCCATGCCAAGATTGCCTCCGACATCATGGCGTTCCTCTTCATGGTCAGGTTCCAATCATTATTCTGAAAATAATTGTTCCCTTTGTAACATAGGGCATAACACATTACTCTCATTATACCATTGGTTTGTACATATTACAAGTTTGCAATAATTCATCCTGTATCCAATCAGTACTAACAGAATATGAGGTCATGTCCAAGTCTGCTAGAGTTCTGCCCCTTGTTCTGAAACTTGTAGACACTGGGCAAACTTGATTCTGACGTGCCTGTTGTGCACGCTACATTTAAGCAAGGCGGCATACACGCAATATGGCTGACAGAAGTCGCATTGTGTATCGCTTTGGCTGTCTCTCTCGGCCCGTGCCGAACTTGCGTGACTTATTAGGACATACGTAACAAATACAATCAACAAGGAAATGACCAGAGATAAATGTTATAGTTTGTAAGATTTGAATTTAATCAGTTCTAGGCTTGGACCTATTTTATACAGTTACACCAGCTAAATACAATATCCGGTTATTGAAAAGATCCTCTATAGCTTCTGTCTGACAAAAATAAGACATCAGGCACGTCATGTTATCATTGTGTAGACTTTAATTTTACTTTGACAGACTTTAGCTAGCCAGCTTATATTAATTACATGTACTACTAAAATGACTTCATATAAACTATACACACAAGTAAATACCTATTGATCTGTGTCTTCAGTATTTAAAAATACAACTGTCACACGCCCTAAATGTGATTATGTACACACGTAGAAATATTGAGTTATAAGAAAGTTGAGACTGGAACAAAATTAAGTTTCATCAAGTCTTCGACATTTAACAGTGATATTGACCTATTATATACATGTATATACATTTCAGTTCCTTTCACAAAGCAGTTAAGTAATGCTAGAAGTCAAAAGAGTCGGAAAGTAAATACTAAAAGTCAAAAGGGTCAGAAATTAAATACTAAAAGTCAAAAGGGTCAGGAGTAAATACTAAAAGTCAAAAGGGTCAGAAAGTAAATACTAGAAGTCAAAAGGGTCACAAAGTAAATACTAAAAGTCGAAAGGGTCACAAAGTAAATACTAGAAGCAAAAAGGGTCAGAAAGTAAATAATAGAAGCAAAAAGGCTCAGAAAGTATATACTAGAAGTCAAAAGGGTCACAAAGTATATACAAGAAGTCAAAAGGGTCACAAAGTATATACAAGATGTCAAAAGGGTCAGAAAGTAAATACTAGAAGTCAAAAGGGTCAGAAAGTAAAAACAAGAAGTCAAAAGGGTCACAAAGTATATACTAGAAGTCAAAAGGGTAACAGAGTATATACAAGAAGTCAAAAGGGTCAGAAAGTAAATACTAGAAGTCAAAAGGGTCAGAAAGTAAATACTAGAAGTCAAATGGGTTAGAAAGTAAATACTAGAAGTCAAAAGGGTCAGAAAGTAAATACAAGAAGTCAAAAGGGTCAGAAAGTAAATACTAGAAGTCAAAAGGGTCACAGAGTACAATTTCAGGTCCTTTTCCTAAAGGTCAAGGTTACAGCTGTTAGAGCGGAATTTCTGATGTGCATCATCTCAATCCCAGTCTTAACCTCTTTTCTATTTATTAAAATAACATGATTTCATAGACAAATTGTCTGCCTTATCTAATTGTCTGTTAAGGATATAATCTGTACACATGGATTGTAACTTTCCTAGAAAATCTATTCTTATTATATTTTTATTATGGCACAACTGAACATAAAAGAATAAATGTATTAATAACAATAGATATATCGCATGTATTTAAAGGGGGATCACTCTAACACAAAATTTCAAATGTGTAAGATAGTATATTTATGAGATGCATTGTGCAATTAACACATTTTTGTATCAATAAGACTGATTAAAAATGGAATGTTTGTTACAGCACTACGACAAGGGGAAGGTAATGATCCTAGCTATTCCTGTGGTTGTGAACTTTCTATGCTGTAATAACAAGGAGCTGGGACGCAATGTGTCCAGTTACCTGTCTCTGGCTGCACTGGACAACGCTGACCTCCTGGCACCTCACGTGGACCTCATCCTCAGCAGCCTGCTCAGGGGTACATATGTATATACTGACAACTTGTATCACTTTAAATAAGGTAGTTTGATTATTTCCATATCAGGATTACAGATCACCGTGGACTAGAGTGTTTTCATTGTATGTCTCATAATTTTAGATTGTGATAATTGTACAGCAAGAAGAGTTTTAAAAAATATAGCAGACACTGTGAAGAGAGTTTTCACAAATGTTTCATACACAGATAGTATAAACACATCATATGAGTGTCCCCGGCACATGTTGTTTCATATCAGAAACAGCATTAAATACTGATTTTTTTTATATTAGATTACCCAACCTTTAATTATATATAACTGCCTGAGATTTTACTGTAAATTTGATTTTCCCCACAGGCAACTACTTTCTGAGTACCTTGCTCCCCCAGATATTTACCCAGTGTCGACAAGCAGTCATTGATCAGACTGACTGCTTGGTCAAGATTATAGACAAGTGTGAACTATCCCAGAGGCTCAATCTCTTCCAGGTGTTTGGAATGATAGCCAAGACTGACACTAAAGTAAGTATAACTCTAACAGTACATACAGGGTGCGTAACGCCTGCATGTGTGGTAGGTTACTCTGTACCGTTAGAGATTTTTGTCGACCAGTAATATTGCATTGTTACATGTTCATTGTCATTTTTGTGATGGGGAACCTGGATGATTTAGACTGCAGACTGACTGTCCAATTATCACAGGTCAACTGGTCATAACATTTGGTATCCATTGTTTGTCATAAATTGAGAGAAATTCTGTTAAAAAATCTTTTAATTTAATATTAAAGTTCAAAAATTCTTTGGGAAACATACCGGTAATGCCAACAGGTGGTTTTGTTATAAAATACCATAACATTATTGTATAGTGTTCCTCGTAACTTTTCTACCTTAAAAAGTATTAACATAACAAAAATCATAACCTGTGACACAGGGGTTAAATTAAGTTCTCTGCTTTATAAATTTGAGATCTGGGTATTGAATCTTCATAGCAGATCTTAGATATTACTGTAAAAATTGAAATGAGGAGAAACATATTTATTTTGTACACTACTCTTTGCAGTAAATATAAGCAAGTAACTTCAACTCAGAAATTTGACCAAAAAAGAACTTCCCATTGGTGGAGATACAGCACAGATGTATTGGCACATTACAGTAAAGGAAGCCAGTTATGTAAAATTAACTAACACAATTTCTATGATTTGCATTAATAGCAAAATTTAATGCTACTCAAATGCGAAAATGTATATATGTCATTCTATAAGATTACTTACTATAAGTACTCACTGTATTTTTGATTTTCTGTTTCAGGTGCTTGAAAAGTATGTGCGAAAATTTGTAAAATATCTGTCCTCAAATACCTTGTCGCCCATGATTTTGTGTCTATTTGTTGACATGGCAACAGCCAGTCCACTCATCTTTGTCGATCATGTGTCCACTCTACAGAAGGTTGCCAAGCAACAACCAACACACATAGTACAAGTGATGCAGATAATGGGTGCCCTAGTAACCATTCACAAGGTAATTAGGCTGTGAGTCATACTACAGAACCTGATGGAGACAGGATTTTTGTGTTAGACCTGACAACACGAAATCTTGATTTAATTACATCAGTTTGGGGACTGGATACCTTGGTCAGACAGTACACTCTAGATCTGTTTGTAAACCTGACTTTACCATGATCTGATTTGGGACTGTAATAGAACTTCTGTTTGGGGACTTGATCATTTGGTCTGATATACTTACACTGTGTCAGTAAACCTGACTTTACCATTTGACTGAACAGTAAGATAAGCATACCCTCGGGCCATAAAACCATGTCTGCAATTTTCATTGAAATCAGGTTTGACTATTTGAACAATGTAGGATTTTGTGAGAAACTTTATGTATTACTTAAATTATTAAATTGTGATGTAATACGAAAATTATATGTAGAGATTTTAAATAAAGTTTCTTTATATTTCAGAATATTTTATTGTTCAAATCTTAGATACCAAAGGAAGTGGGTTGCAGACAAATCCTTTGGGAGTCCTTTTAATTATTTTATAATGATAAACAGTGTGGACACATTATCCTTTAGTAATGATGAAAAACTATCAATATACTCATGGAATTCATGTTGAAATTTTCTAAAAACTGTACCTGTACGCATATAACCATAACACAGGTTGATTGTGGTGCTTGTATGTTTTAGGACTACGCCAGGAAGAGCATGGATTATTTTGTGTCTCAGTTCGGTAGTGCGGACCAGACGGCTCTAACTGTTATATTACAGGAGATTAAGGTAGACCCACCAATAAAACATTTAGTAGTATATATATAGCTTTCCTTCCTAGTTATGTATAAGTAGTACTCTACATGAAATATGTGATCAGTATAAAATATTTTTTTTTATCTCTCCCTTCTCCAGCTTTGTAAACTTTGACTGCGTATAAAGTAGTGTATACGTAATGACAAAATACTCCGCGGCTGATACTTGTTTCAAATACGACGTCTTTCACGCTTTAGCCAGATAGCTGTTCGATGACAGCCATTGGTTTGGTTCCTTCAACATCAAGAAACATGGAACATATTCAGGATCCATTATGACTGATTATATACAAAGGGATGCCGGCAAACTTCTTTATTCCATGGATGCACATTCAAAATTCTTCGACAATAAAGCAAACAATGGTGGCTTCCTTTTGCGACGTTCGACCGTGTCACTACCAGAGCAGTATGTCAACGCGTACATATAGCGACTGTTATAAATGAATATTTACCAATATATCGAGGTAGATTCACTGGAACTATTTTCTCCTAGCAACCACTGCTGCTGTAGTTACCATCATAGCAACTCACTTCGACTATTGTTTTCTTGGAAAAGCATTTGAACATTATTTATGATGTAAATACAAGGATTGACCTTCATTTTGACGGCATATATGGTAGTATGAACACAGTTGGCAACAAACATATTCTGTATGAAGCACTTAAGCGCACCATAGAATATGTTCATTGCAAACTGTGTTCAAACTACTGTATACGCCGTTAAAACGAAGGTCAATCATTAAAAGTAACTAATAGTAACTGAAAAAAAATTAAATCTTCATTACTATCAGGTAACTGATTTTAGACAAGTTGTTTGATGGTCAAATATTTAATGTAGTAAGCAGTAATATTTAATGTGGTTCATTTCTTTAAGGTCAGACATAAGTTAATAAACTACTGTGAAATTCTCTTGTTATTATATGTATTTAGAGTTTAACTTTAATCTTTTTATCCAGGCACTCAGCTTAAACAACCATGATCTCTTGGATTTGAATCTCGAAGAAATTTCAAAATTGTCTCGAAATGGATCCAGTGCTGTCCGGATTCTTGTCCAGCAACTAAAGGAGGATAACAGTAAATAGTGAGTACTAGATCCTGGACAACATCAGTGTTGGCCTGGTGTGGACTGGAGTTTAGCCTTCACTATTAGTCACCTTATCCGTGCTTCAGTTTGGGCTGCAGCACATTGTAGTCACTTTGTCAGGACTAGAGTTAATTATTCCAAGTTTTTGTATGAAAATTGGGGATTTTAATTTGGGCTCGTCGCTCCATGCATTCGTCCATCCGTCACAGTTCAGTTTCTGTACAATAACTAGGCTAATAATAGTCTGATTGTTACAAAATTTGGTGTACACATACATTTACCTATTTACATGTCTAAGACTAAGTTCGCTTGTCAATGTGATCCTTGCATATTTATGCATAAATAATTCCACTTTTACATTCTGATTGGCTAATTGGTTTCCGTGCAGTAAGTGCCGTAATAATGGTTCTATTTCAAAAAAATTGATGTGCACATACATATTCACATGTTCAAGACTAAGTTCACCCACTAGTATGATCTGTGCATATTATGGATAATTAATTACATGTATACGTTCTAATTGGGTAATTGGTTTCTGTGCAAAAACTATGCTTAATGATGGTCCTATTTCAACAAATTGTGGTGGGCACATACATATTAATGAGGCACGGTAGTCTAGTGGTAGGACACCGGGCTCATGACCAAAGGGTTGCGGGTTTGAGTCACGGCACAGCACTGTGTTGTATCTTTAAACAAGATACTTTACTCCGCTTGTTCCAGTCTACTCAGCTGTAAATGAGTACGTGGTTGGTTAGTGCTAGAATTGTTGAATGCTAGCTGTGAGCGCCGAAATGGCAGCACCGGCTGTATGCTCCCCTGGGAGTTGAGAGAGATATTGTCTAGTTGCAAAGGCCCTATAACCACGGATAATAGTTTGAGAACCGCTTTGAGACAACCTAAGAAGCTCAAATTATTAACATGTTTCAGGCTCCATTCGCTCGTCAATGTGATCTATGGAAATTTACAAATATATAAGTTAATTAAAGGTCATCAAAAACCCTAACAATTAATGGTAACCTTGTCTATTATTCAGTGACTGGGAAATATTGTAATACATCCCATTATAAATGATAAATAAATGCTTACAGAGGATGTTATGTCTGCTTTGTAAAACTATAGCAAATAAAGAACTTGAACTTGAACTTGCTTTGATCTGGTCAGGCTGAATCTCGTTTGACATCTGGTATTGTCGCCCCTTCGTGGATTCCGTTGTGTGGTGTT
The DNA here is from genome assembly GCF_002113885.1 of Mizuhopecten yessoensis. NCBI lineage: Eukaryota > Metazoa > Mollusca > Bivalvia > Pectinida > Pectinidae > Mizuhopecten > Mizuhopecten yessoensis. Next base: position 1,074,337 of record NW_018408833.1, read on the forward strand.
GGAGTGTAGGTCGCCACTTTGACATCTTCACCGTCGCTGAATGTTTCGCCCTTCAAAATCATGACATCCTACAGGTGGCTGGTCCAAGTGGTGATGTTATTACTGTGTGTCATTGTGCGACTTCCACTCCTTGTCCTCTCGCTGGTGCCATATCCAGCATGATGCACCCTCGGCTTGCTCTCCTAAGACCCTGACTGCGTTCTGTTGGTCTATGCTACGTATCCCCAGCGCGTGGAACGTTCCTGCTCTAACGAACTGGCTCCCTGTTTTCTTTGAACCTGTTGTTTGCTTGACTCTCCTCACCTCTCCCTCTCAAGTGTATCTGCTAAGATTCGGAGAACCTGGTTGTGTCTCCTTCGATATTGCCCTTACTGTAAAGCCTCTCTGCATCCAGACAAGATGTGGCCATTGTAGCACGAACGTCACATAGCTTGCATTCTGGATCTTCTGTCAGGCCCTATTTCAGCAGTTTAGTTGGCGATGGCAACGTGTCATATATAGATCTCATCAGGAATGTGATCCGATATGGCTCCATTCTCCAGAGCTTAAGGAGGATATGGTTGTTTATAATGATTGAGAATATGGGCAAGGGAAGCAACCCCTATACAGAATATACCTTCCCTACTTATGATCAAAGGGAGATCATTCTTGTAACAGATCCATTTCGTATGAAAAATAATGTTTTCAGAGACCCTAAACTTCCCTCCTGTAATTGAAAAACTGCACCTTGTCTTATTCCAATACTAACGAAGCTCAGGATATCAATCAGTCAAATCTATATATGGTATCCAATGGAATTGTTGTATACTAGAAAATGTCCATAGTGGCACGAGGGGCCGATGGAATTTGGCTTGTTCATAAACCCCCTAGACTTCTTCTAGGCTGTTACACTGTTAATCCTGATCCACTGGCCATTTTGAAAGAAACTGAAGGCCTAATTTCTAAGAAACATTTTCTCTTTTGTCTGCTTTTAATACTCCATACTAGCATATCATGTTTCAAGTAACTCTCAACAATAACACTTCATCTTAAACATGTCCTTAAAGCGGGGAATATGAAATCCGTGAATTTACTTGTTATTTTCAGACTTTGATCACTCTGCAAAACAATCAAGTAAACAACTTCAGCGGAACATTTCTGATGACACATATCTTTACTCATTAGATTATTTTCCCAGGTTCAGTACTTTATCCTTAACAATTAACAGATGTATTTTACTTACCAAACAGCATAAAGAAATAAAAAACTGTTTTCTCAAAAACTTAATTTGTTTTTGTTTAGCTCATCAGCTGCTCCAATGGAGAATACTAAACAGGAAAGATGGGCGCTGAGCCAGACAAAGGGTACTGTCAAGTTTTATCAAAATTGGATGTTAAATGAAGTCAGGAATATTTTTTGAAAAAATGTAAATTAACATAGAATTCAATGGGAAATGGCACATCACTTTATATTTAAAATGTAACTTACAAAATTTGTCCGGTTAAAATATCTTTTGGCCAGGGACTTATTTGCTTCTAGGTCTAAGTATTCTATTTTCGCTATATTTTGTTTAGTGTTTTATGACCAGTGAGTGTAGACTGTTCAATATTCAAAACTAATACTGTTTGTAATTATCAAAATGTAAATTTATGACTGTCATAATGGTATGATGGACACTAAAATATTAAAATGCTATTAATAGACTAAATGTTTAAATCTCAGTGTCGCTAGGGGCCTAGTTCTACCTTGTTCTGTTCACAAAAACATTTCTACTTGAGTTCTGCTAATTTTTTGACAGCCAAATGTATGTTGGAATATAATTTTACAACTTCATATCTGCATTAGATTTAGGCCAGACTTAAATTAGTTTCAAGCTAATTAAAATTAGACTTGTATTAACCCTCCTTTACTGATACACTCAATATATTGGAGTTTGTCGGTATTTGGAGCATAAATACAAGTCTTATTTTAAAATTGGATTGCATAAGTTTTAACAATGATTTCTATATTCTAACCATCAGAATCATCGACGAATGGCAAAACACACATGAGAGTCCCTGCAGCAGGTTTTCTTCAGCCCAGGAGTATTGATATCAGCAGCATCCTGCTGATGAGACGTCAGATCTTTGGAGATCCTGAGCTGGAGAACCCACAGACTCTTGTGAACGATCAAAATTTCTTATGCGTAAGTGAATTTCACATTATGAAAAAAAATATATTACCTGTTCTCGCTTATAGTGATTGAAAGGGCTGCAACTAAATAACAGACAGGTATTGCTTGTGCTGTTTCAATTATCTATATTAATCGTAAGAATTGAAAAACTATAATCGATTGATTATCCATTAAAAAAATAGGATTAGCCTTGTTGTTCAAAAGTTAGAGGGAGATGCATGTACATGATTCTTCTCCCTGAAGAAAACACTTCATTAAATATGATTATCTTCTATTAGTTTGGTTGTTTCATTTTGGGAACGCATTAATCAAATATTATTTTGTGTTTTTGTAGCTCGTTATATTTTAATTATGACAATGTAATAAACTTATAAAATGAGGACGTTTTTACTGTGGTGTTCTGGCCAGGTTGTATAGGATTCCATTAGGTCATTATTAAAAAAGCAATTAAAAAGGGTACCATAAAGTCTGCCAAATAAATTATTACCAATGTCACTAATATGAAACAATATTCCTATTTTAAAGAAGTGTCCAAATAAATCCAGTGGCAATGCTCTTTACAGTTGTTGGTAATAATAATAGTAAAAGTAAAAAGAAAATCTTCTTGGTGATATAACTGATCCAATCCAGTGGAACCCTTACATATATTAAACAAAGCTTTCTTTAAAGTGCTCTACAGCTATAGCTTTCTTGGAAGTGCACTGTAATTTAACCCTTTCACCACTGTAGACCATACCGGAATCATCCAAATCAATGCATGGTAGGGTTAATTAAAGTTATATAGGGGTGAAAGGGTAAAGGCTGTTACAATATGTATTGTAATTATGTCACCAACACTCACACCAGGATTTTCAATTAAGGCTGTCATACGGAGAGCAGTGATTGAGACAGGCATCAGATCTGTGAAAGGACACAACTTCCACGAATTGATGCTGAAGGTAAACAGAAAGTAATTCGCTTATATTTGCAATAAGCAGAGACACATTTAACCAGAGATTGGCAGCTTGATCTTTTAATGTCTTACCATTTGAGACTGGAACTGGATGTCATGACACTTTCTGTTCCTAACTCCTTTTGTTATTTATTTAATTTAAAAAAAATATCTTTTAATCTTAATTCTAACATGATGTTTCAAGCCAGATTGGGATTCTCACCAGATTCTTAATATCAATATGCTCCAACTCTTACAAAGTTAAATAATTTAGCTCTGAAAATGCATAAATTTCAGAATAAACAATTTAAAAGGGTGGCTTCGATGAGTGGCTGGTATGCCCTTCAGCTACAGAATAACTCCTTTTATATCCTCCAATGCTGACAAAGTTCAATAATTTGATAATTAACAATAAGATCATGCATGATATTGCGAGATCTGAATGAGTTGCCAATCTCTGGTTACTCGTCTCTGCAATAAGTTATAGAAAATTTGAGAAGTTATGTACTGGTAGATATGACAAGGGAACTTTGGTAACTTTCGATTTGTAGTGTGATGGAATCTGTTTGGAAGATACATCACAGTCACAGATTAATCAGAGGAACTTGTATGAGTTTTTTATGAGATTTAAGAAATCAAATTTAGATTTTGATAAGGCGAGCCCCTGGCGTTCAGTGTTTTTACAAAACATTTTATTTGCAATAGTGTAGACTAAATGCATTGATAGCAAAACAACTAAATATGTGGTGGGTCCCAGAGCTTATTTCCGGGGCAAAAGTCTGCCCAATTCCCAATGGAAAAAGATTTTATTTTTCCTAAATCTCTTCAAAATTTCTCAATCAAACAGAAATATAGAAACTGTTATCATCATATTGTATTCAGGTGACTTTGCAATACTATAGCAACAGATGTTATGAAAGAATTATTTATTAAAACAAAATATAGGAATGTTTTGGATTTAGGATTTAGATAAGAAAGTCAGTATTTGGTAAAACCTTATATAAATATTTCAGAATTTCGTGTACTGCAACACAATTTTCCCAATTCCAAAGCATCGCCGGGCCCCATTCCCTGAATTATATGTATTTAACAACTTATTATTACTTCAGATCAAGGAGCTAGTTTTGAATATCAACGATGAAGACAAAGAAGTTATGAAGAAGTTGAAAGAGAAAGCGACCAATGTTATCCATTACCTGAAAAAAAGACAAGTTTCACCGTAAGTATCATATTTAGTACATATGTACAATTAATCGTTCTTGTACTGACCGTCCTATGATTCAATACACAGTGATAACTGGTTTGAAAGGTTGAACGCTTTATACCTGGGGAGACCCATACTGACATTACCAAGAAAGCACTAAAATATAGGCTTGTCTTTAGATACAATAGCTGGAAGAAATAGTCTCTTCTTGGGAACATCTCAAAAGTAGTCTAAAAATATTTATTTTTTTCTTTCTGCAAGCTAGCTAGCTTTTGAAAATAGCACTGTCAGCTTTAATGATTTTATAGGGTTTGTTTCCCTATTTTGAATACACATTTCAGGTGTGTGCGGCGGTGGTGGGGGTGTAGGTTTATTGATAGTGGGATAATTATATATCAATCCAGGTTCCAGGTACACTTTGCTAATTTAATGTATTAAGCTTAAATGTAAGAATAAATGCTATCTTTTTGTGTTCTTTCAGGGACAGGGAGTTCAAGAAGAGGAAGTTAGATTACGGCAAGTTTTCAACAGACGATGATAAGGAGGAAAAGTTACAGACTTGTTACAAAACAGGGTAAATAGAGTATATATGAATACATCAAGTCACCACCTTCAGATTATTTATATACCCTATTCTTTCTTTTTTGGTAAAACGAAAGTAGGGGGTGGGCGATTATTGGAATCAATGGTAGCAACCACACTTGGAGATTATTGGAGGTACAAACATGAAATTTGTGAAAATCAAGGTTTTCAAAGAATATATGGAATTTTCTGGCTTAGAGTAACTTCCCCTGTCTAGTTTAGTTATCTATATACTTTCTAGCTATAGGCATTGCTTTCAAAAAAGCGGCCATCATTTTCATGCTTCGCATTTATAATTCCTGGACGGCGACTTTCCAGGTAAAGTGTAGACAGTAAACAGTCCTGAGTTCAACCCCTGCATTATTTGTTGTTTTGTTTTTGTATTTCTATTTTTGACCAATAACATGCTGGGATAAAGCACTTCCAAGTTTGTTCAAATGAATAACCTTGACCTATACTCAAGGTCACATATCTTATATGTTTTAAACCTTTAAACGACTTTTTCTAAATAACCATAAGATCAAGAATGTTGATACAGTATCTGGCCAGTAGTATGCTTGGATGAAGGGCTTCAAAGTTTGTTCAAATGAATGAGCTTGACCCACTTTCTAGGTCACATTAAATTAAATATGTATTAACCTTTAAATAACCTAATCTCAATAAAATAAGGTCTAGGGTGGTCATATTTGACATGTTGCATGTTGAGATGAAGGGCGTATAGCCGCTATAATGTTTGTTCAATGTAATGACCTTGTTCGACTTTCAAAGTCATAGGGGTCAAATGTGTTTACATCTTTTAACAGGTTCTTTTGAATGACTTACAGTTATAAATACTGATATTTTGCCTGTAGCTTTACACTTTTAAGGTTACAATTGATACCAGGTGAGCGGTGAAGGCCCATTTGGGCCTCTTGTTATTGACTTTTGCACTGCGAGCGAGGGATATCGATGATGGCGTCTTCTTGTTAATATTGCATCAACAATACAAGCTAATTTTTTTTTTTTTTTTTTTTTATATTTCCAGAAGTAAAATAGAAAAGAAACATCTGTAACTGAATCCTTGGGACATAAATATCATCGGTATTTTGAAATTAATGGGTTATTTCTTTCTATATTGTTTTTGTTTCTTTACTTTTCAGGAGTCTTGTTACACTGCTGGATTACAAGGACGTACCGATTGCAAAGGCCAATATCGTTGCATACCCATGTACTGATTTGTGTGAGTTGTTTAAATGTTATTTGATTTGATTACATGGATGATGAAAATACCCTCTCTGGTCATATATTAGTATATAATATACTAATTTGTAGTAAACATCAGTCTGTCCGTCCACAGTTTTGTTTTCCAATATTTTCTCGGAATCCAAAGAACTAATCTTTCTGAAATTTGACATGGCGATACACTGTGATATGTAGATATGCAACAATAGGGGTTTAAAAAGTGTCTAAGGTCAAGGTCAGTGTCACCATTACTAAAGATAGACAATGGAGTTTACGGTCAAGCACATGACAGGGTCCCTTGCTGCCCTGTCAGTGTATCATTCTAGTTTATAATTGTGTTTAACAAATTTGAAATCTAAAATGACCGAGAAATGTTCTGATTGGTGGACTAATCAGGAGATAAGCCGAAACTATTTTGCTGATTGGGTTAAAGATTCTTGATATATTTCTCTCATGACCCCTAGGTTTAAGTATTTTTGAATCAAGTCCTATTTTCCTGTTGGTTTGAGGCAGTTCAGTTTATTCTTCAAGGATGTGGTGGTTGTGCTCCTTTGTAAACACGAAGGCATGGCAGCAGAATTGGTAATGTTTGAACAGGAGTGCATCACAGAACTACAATGAACTCTCTGCACGGATGTTGGATTTCCCACTCCCTGTATGCACATTGATTGCTATTTTTTCTTACAGTCATCAAAGACACTGATGACCCAGGAGCATGGCTGTCAGTAATGATAGAGTACAAGGGGAAGGGTTCTGTGTTAGACTACCTGCCAGCCAGTAACGCTATGCAGGACTGGAAAGATGTCGGGGTAACCTAGTAGCTAAGAGTAGTACTGACTTGGAAAAGATATTGTGCCAAACATATGTAGTCTCATAACCTGTATTTATCAATTTAAAATGGAGACAAAATGCTATTGAAATAGTTGAAGCACCGAGTGTAATACAGACGTTCATAAATTTGATGTCTCACTTTTAATACACTTTTACAACACTTCCCTGATATTCTTTTGAATAAATATATAGTATTAAAAAAACATTTAAAAATGTGAAATTATTCTGATTGTAATTTTTTTGTTGTATTGTAGAGAAACAGTTTAGTTTCATGGCCAAGAGAAATGGTGGCCAATGACAAAACCTATGATGATGTAAGTTTTTTATGCTTATTGAATCCATTCATGTCCAAACCAGAGGGGAGTTAGGTTTCCACTCCCGTCTGTCTGTCCCACTTATGTTTTGGCGCATGTTTTCTAGAGGCTTTGCCATTCATTCCATTTTGGTACCAGCATGTTTATATTTGGCATCAGCTAGGTTCCTGTTGGGTTCAATATTGATACAGTGCAATCAAAATGGAACAAATGCTGGAATGCAGAATGTAATTGAGCTTGTAGTAGAAAGAAGTCAATTGTGAATTTTGGAGAAATCTGATTGGATGATATGTTAATTACGTTGATTAATGGTATTTACCTTCACAATTATTATGGCAGACATTTATAAATTCAAACAATTATTGATGAGTCACTGTCTGATAAAGATTTTGAAATCAATAAGAAATCAAATTTTGTAACGTAATAAAAAAACAAAAAATTCTGATGAAGGTGACATACCGTACTTGTCATCCAACTGTCACACATAAACACTTAATGGTTGTGCTATATGTATCTTTTCACAATACAGAAACCCTGCTAATTGCTTTAAAGAAAATTACTTTTTGGACATTTTCTTTTATTAGTTATTATGCCAAGGCCAGGAAAGAAAGGCGAATACAGAGGAAAACTCAAAGGAGGAGTTGCCCTCCACTCCTGGAACCTGCTGGGGATTTGCAGCCAGCAGCCCATCTCAACCAGCCTGCCACCCAGTCAGACGCCAAGCCAGTCTCCCAGCATATGCATGACGTCCAGCCAGTCGCCAAACCAGACGTCCGGCCAGTTGCCAAGTCAGACGTCCAGCCAGTCGCCCAGTCAGACATCCAACCAGTTGCCAAACCAGACATCCAGCCAGACGTCCAGCCAGTTGCCAAACCAGACGCCCAGCCAGACGTCCAGCGAGTAGCCATACCAGACGTCCAGCCAGATGTCCAGCCAGATGTCGAACCAGATGCCCAGCAATACCTCCTGTTAGTCGTCCAGCTAGACGCCCAGCTAGATGCCCAGCTAGACGCCCAGCTAGACATCCAGCCAGTTATCCAGTCAGACGTCCAGCCAGTCGCCAAACCAGACATCCAGCCAGACGCCCAGCCAGGTGCCCAGACAAACATCCAGCCAGTCGCCCAGCCAGATGCTCAGCCATTCCTCCTGTCAGTCGCCCAGCTAGATGCCCAGCCAGATGTCCAGTCAGTGGAGTTAATGTATGTTCACATTTTGTCAGAGCTATGTCCATCTTATTTCTTCATTAAATTTTAAATATATCTCATACAAGTACATGAGCAAGGGCATCATGGTCAGGGTCACTTTTACAATTAACAGAAAAATCAATACAATCACTTTCTGGCAGGATATTAGTCCCCCACTGGTTCCTGGGGGGGGACTATAGGTTAGCACTCAATCCGTCCTTCTGTCCATCCTTCCATACGAGACGTTCGGGACATATACTATTTCACCTGGAGTAAGCAGATTTTGTGTACAAGGACATCTTGGTGCAGAGTTCAAGATGAGATCACTGTGATCTATGACTTGACCTTTGACCTTTACTTTTGTAAATGTTTGTCCGGGCATGTCTTCTTTACATTATTTACCTGGAGTGACCAGATTTGGTGTACAAGGACATCTTAAGATGGCGGAATGCAGAGTGTAAGAATTAGGTGACTGTGACCTATGACCTTTACTTTTAAAAAGTTGGTCTGGGGCATATCTTCTATACTGCTTTACCTGGAGGAACCAGATTTGGTATACAAGGACATCTTAGAGTGCAGAGTGCAAGAAGAAGATCGCTGTGACCTATAGCTATGACTTGACCTTTGACCTTTATTTTTGAAAAAGTTTGTCTTTGGCATATCTTCTATACTATTTCACCTTGGGTAACCAGATTTGGTGTACAAGGACATCTTGGGATGGTGGAGTGCAAGAAGTATGTATCAGGATACTTTCCTAACAGTAGGTACATTCTGACATAAGTGTACTGTTCTGTAAATATATAGAAATCTTTACCAGTGGAGACTATGGATTGCCTTGCAATAATTTGCCTTGTTAATCAAACTTAATATATCAATTGTGTATGAGAATGCTTTTAACAAGTTTGTGGGTAAAGTTGTTGAGGTCAATGTCACTTTTGCTATTAAACAGAATCTCTTGGTTATGAATCTTGCGACTTTAATATCAGATTTGTTTTTTGTTGACTGTCAGGTGTGAGAACAAATTGAGCAAGTTTTACTCCAGGGCAACATAACCATTTGATGAAAAGTTGTGCTCCCTTTGAACATGCAGAATTCACATAATAACCTTTAATACTGCTTTTATATTACAGCTCACAATTTTCAGAACCAGCCTTAATATAATCTACATGATCATTTTTTATATTCTATTTACAGATACTAGTTGCATGAGTTTGTTGAGGTGGACTTCCCACTTTTATCAGACAGAAGGAGACGTAGCTAACTGTGTTTTGGACAGGTAATTATAAGGATGCACATGGCACAATGTTAAGCTGATAGATATGAGTAGAAACGTAGCTGTGATCACACTCATGGTTTTAGGAGCATTTCTATAGAAAACAGAAGAAGGCACTTTTTTTCTTGATCATGCGTCTTATTAAATTTGTGAAACTAATGTAGTACTTGGTTTGGTTTTGCTTTTATTTTGTTCAACTTCCTATCGACGTCTTAAGTCATGTAATGATGTTTGTAGTAGACATGGTACTTAATTGGTTGTGTTCTCCAAATAAGAATTTAGATTTGATGATTATAGAAAAGTTATTGCCTTTAATTTGACATTTAAATCTTGTCCATAAATCTATCATCAGTGTACACTGTAGTATCAATCTTCTTGACATTTTGTTGACGCAAATGCATGACCTTGACCTATTTTCAAGGTCACAGGGGTCATATATGTAAAAGTCTTTAAAATATCTTCTGATGAATAACAAAGAGACCTGTACCATAATGGTTTGATGATTGCTAAAATGTAAGCAATTAGAGTTATTTGCCCTTTGTTCATTTCATGCATGGTGATCATGTTACAATTTAATACATATTTGATACTGCTGATGACTTGATTATCCCCTCCCAATGAAAGTTTGAGGGGATATAGGATTCCGCCGGTGCGTACATGTATGTACGTACGTATTTTACACTCTTTGTCATTGTTCTAGCGACTTCATTCCTCAATGGAATTTCATGAAACCTCACTTCATGATACCAGAGTTTAGTATGACAATATCTTGAACAACTTCATGTTTCAGGTTACTGTGTTAAAGGTCAAGGTCATTTTTACTATTTTAAGAAAATCTTTGTCATCTGTCTATCGACTTCATTCCTCGACAGAATCTCATGAAACTTCATACATTACAAGTGTTTGGTATGGCAATGCATTCAACTAATTCTCGTTTCAGGTTTCTGCGTTGAAGGTTAAGGTCACTGTTACTATTTTTATATAAAAATTGTCATCGCTCTAGCGACTTCATTTCCTCTCACATCTGTCACAATGTGTGAACATGAGGGGATTTGTATCACTTGTGATACTTTGTTTATATTTTGTCTCCTTTTTTTCAGATCATTGACATCAACCCATTAACAGCGACTTTTATGAAAACCAACACAAAGAATGTCTATGTTTGGCCAAGGAAGGAGGATATATCCCATGTGGACTCTGAAGAAATCACAACGGTTCTCAGGTGTCCAACTATGGATACAAGAGAATGCTTAGTGTTCTGATGGGTCCACAGAAGTCCTTTGGGTAAAGGGCACCATCTTATTAAAATATGTAATTACCATTGCCACTAGCATTAAATATCGAAGTCCATTTCTACAATTTGTTTCTATATATGTGATGTATTTAACGATGTACAGTTGATAGAAATATGAGAATCTGAAAAGAAAAAGAAACGTAAAGGAAACCGAAAAATTTGGGACCAATGCAATGTCAATCGTGTACACTATACAGATGTTTTAAATTGAACGCACACCATCAAAGTAAAACATGAATATCAGAGTAAAGGAAATAAAAGTTTGAAAGTGGCACTCTTTGGAATCATAACTGATACATGGTACCCTTTACCTCAATATTTTATCTTATAATTTTTGTTTTATTATGACATTATGTTTTGACCACCAAATCCCTGAGGTGTTCAAGCAGTGGCCATGGTGTAATATATAGATATTGGTCAGACTGAAGTTTGGTAACAAATCTCCGAGGTGTTCAGGCAGTGGCCATGGTGTAATATATAGATATTGGTCAGACTGAATTTGGTAACAAATTCCCGAGGTGTTCAGGCAGTGGCCATGGTGTAATATATAGATATTGGTCAGACTGAATTTGGTAACAAATTCCCGAGGTGTTCAGGCAGTGGCCATGGTGTAATATATAGATATTGGTCAGACTGAATTTGGTAACAAATTCCCGAGGTGTTCAGGCAGTGGCCATGGTGTAATATATAGATATTGGTCAGACTGAATTTGGTAACAAATTCCCGAGGTGTTCAGGCAGTGGCCATGGTGTAATATATAGATATTGGTCAGACTGAATTTGGTAACAAATTCCCGAGGTGTTCAGGCAGTGGCCATGGTGTAATATATAGATATTGGTCAGACTGAAGTTTTGTAACAAATTGTCATTAGAAAAAGGATAAGTTTAAATTTTTGTCAGTAACCATTTTTTGGGTCAAAAGTCTATATTCGGTTTTGGGTAGGGTCAAAGTTTGTAATAAAAAATCTGTTCTTCCAGGTCTAAATTTGGTTGGTATCATGGTTTTACTTCGAAGGTCATTGAGTTTTTGTAATTTTACAAAATGTTTCCCCAGATTACAACTTGGCTTTTTATTGACAACTGTTTTTAAAAAATGATTCTGCTTTGAAAGCTTATATAACAGTTTTTATTAGCTTATGTCGTGGTGCGGCGTCCGTCCATACGTCCGTCCGGCGTCCGGCGTCAATATTTTACTTTAAACAACTTCTTCTCAATAACCAAAAGGCCTAGGGTGATGATATTTGGCCAGTAGCATGCTGGGATGAAGGGCTACCAAGTTTGTTCAAATGAATGACCTTGACCCACTTTCAAGGTCACAGATGTCAAATGTCTTAAAATCTTCAACAAACTTCCCAGGGTAATGATATTGGGCCTGTAGCATGCTGTGATGAAGGGCTACCAAGTTTGTTCAAATGAATGACCTTGACCAACTTTCAAGGTCACAGGGGTCAAATGTCTTTAAACAACTTCCAACAACTTCTTCTCAATAACCAAAAGGCCCAGGGAACTAATATTGGGCATGTAGTATGCTGAGATGAAGGGATACCAAGTTTGTTCAAATGAATGACCTTGACCCACTTTCAAGGTCACAGGGGTCAACTGTCTTTAAATCTTCAAACTACTTCTTCTCAATAACCAAAAGACCCAGGGTACTGAAATTTAGCCTGTAGCATGCGGGGATGAAGGACTACCAAGTTTGTTCAAATGAATGACATTGACCCACTTTCAAGGTCACAGGGGTCAAATATGTTAAAATCTTCAAACGACTTCTAAATAACTGAAAGGTCTAGGGTACTGATATTGGGCATGTAGCATGCTGGGATGAAGGGCTACCAAGTTCATCAAATGAATGACCTTGACCCCTTTCAACCTAATGTCCTTGTTCGACATTCAAGGTCACAGGCGTCATATGTTTAAATCTTTTAATAGGTTCTTATGAATCAAACACTGATATTCTGCCTGTAGCTGTATTTTAGTCCACTTTTAAGATTACAAGTGTGAGATTAATACCAGGTGAGCGATGCAGGCCCATTGGGCCTCTTGTTCATTGACACATCGGTACCTTTATATAATCGCTTGATTGTAATATCCACTGTTTTATCTTTGTTTTTATTATTAGTTTCTCATAAGTTGTATCATTGTGAATCAATAATCTCATTTGTACATAATATCAATCTCCATCTACTGTATGCACGGGTTACATGAGCAGGTTTGAATTGTGATTAATGTGTGATTCTGTGGATATTCAGTCATTGTAATGTGTCCTGAAAGAAACATGTATGTACTTGAAAAAAACATAGGTAGTATATCATGTTATTATCATATACTTTGTTCATACATAATGTCATTGCTCCATTGACTTAAAAGATTTCAACAACAGTATATATATATTGTACAAGAATACAAGTTTATGGTGTCTGAATCATCATCATTGCCTTTTTGTAATATCAAATTTCATACATAATCAAGTATGAGAAGTGTGTGTGTCAGAGCGCTAATTATATAAGGACATGATCGTTTTCACTATTTATTTTGGAATAATAATACCTGGAAATAATTCTTGTTTCAGGTCCTAAGGTCAGTTACTTACCAGGGTCACCCTAATTAGTGCTCAGTGGAGAAATGAATGCCCAGCAGGGTTTTTGTGGGTTTTTTTTGTATTTTTTTTTCTGATTTATACAGTAAATGCCATCACCTAACTATATGCAAAATTTCAGTTAGATCACCTGAATGAAAAATATTCATATTTAAGTATTAAATGACGTATTTTATATCAGTGGAGGAGTGAGAGCCCAGCAAGGTGAAGGCTTATATGTTTACAACTCTCAGCCATGACTCTATGAATGTACATGACTAAACGACAAAGACTGCTCAAAATTAGAGCCCAATTTGTTAAAATAAAATTGTATTTGATATAAATTTTTGCTTGTTTGTCTTTATGAAATATTTATGTTATTATCATTTTTTTTGTCAGAATGATTTAATCTGGTTTTATAAGCTCACCTTCCCCGAAGTTCAAGACAGCTTATGCGGTGGTGCGGCGCCCAGCATCAACTTTTTAATTCAAACCACTTCTTCTCAGTAACCAAGTGGCCTAAGATGATGATATTTGACTAGTAGCATGCTGTGATGAAGTGCTACCAAGTTTGTTCAAATGAATGACCTTCATCCATTTTCTTGGTCATAGGGGTCAAATATGTTAAAATATTTTAATGACTTCTTCTAAATAACCCAGAGGCCGAGGGTGATGCTATTTGGCCAGTAATATGCTGGGATGAAGGGCTACCAAGTTTTTCAAATGAATGACCTTGACTTATATTCAAGGTAAAGGGGTCAAATATGTTAACAAGAGGCCCAGAGGGCCTGTATCGCTCACCTGGATCTTATGCCCTGCAATGGCATATATGGCTATGGGATCAGCATCTAAATCATTTCAAAGTTATGACCCAATAATTAAGTTCCTAGAAGTGGAACCACACCCCAGGGTCAATTATTAAATATGACTGTTTATCTCTTTATTCCTATCAAATGTATATATGCATATGGTTATTAGGTAAGGATCTCAACCATTTCAAAGTTATGGCCCAAAAAGTAAGTCCCTAGGGGTTGGGTCAGACCCAAGAGTCAATATTAATATCATGATTGTTTTCGTCTCTTGATTCCAAGCAATGGTATATATGGTTATTGGGTGGGGAACTTAACCGTTTAAAAGTTACGGCTTGGGAATTAATTCCTTAGGGAGTCAATTCTTATACCATGATTAAGTTTGTCTCTTGATGCCCAGCAATGGTTACCATTGGTATATAATATGATTATGGGATGGGGATCTCGATGATGTCCAAGTTAAAAAAAAATTTGGAACTGCCCCTCAGACCAATTTTGAATCCCCAACCACTAAAGGATGCTCCAAACCAAAGATGGTTGATATACATTACTTTGTTCCAGAGAAGTCACTTCTAGCAATATGGAAAAATAACGCCTTTTTGACGCCGCCCCTCAGCCCAGAAGGAAGTCACACCCTCCTTGTAACAAGAGATCCCAGAGGGATCTTGTGACTGCCATTATACGATCTTCATTAGTTCTATGTCAGTTCGATCTTTTCTCTTCTATTTTCTTATCTTTTTGATCAGTTTGCATGTCCGCCATTTTAATCAATCTTTTGATCAACCTCAAAAGTTAACATGAACAACTCGGGACCAAGGGGAACCTACATATCAAATTTGAGAAAAAATCCTCTAGTAAATTCTGAGAAATAGCGATAACAAACTTATACTGTAACAAGATGGCCGGCTGATATGATTTGATAGGAACCCTTATGTGAAATTTGAGAAAGATCCCGCCAATACTTTTTGAGCAACAGGGCTAAAACACTTTTACTCCCAAATTCAATACAACCAACTACCTGCCATCTTGGTTTTCCAAAATCATAGTAAAATCCCCTGGTAATACATTTTAGCAATTTATAAATGAGAAAACAAAGGCTAAGTAACCTTGATCGATAAATGAACTTTAGATGATGTGCCAATTGATAACATTCTGTGATTATATGAATGCGCTATTCATGTTATAATCATTGAAGCTGAAAAGTACAATGATGTTTATAACAAGTCTAGCTCTTTTATAAAAACATTGAATGTTAAGAAAGGACATGTTATATGAAGTTTAAGTAGTGTTTATGGTCAAGGGTCTATATGGTTTTACATATAAATACCGGGAAAATACGTTACGCGGACGATGATTTTTGTACCTTCCCATAATAATCAGGCCGGTATACATATGCATCTCCACATATACAATACAATACAATAAACTTTATTTAGCGTTGGATATTTAAAAACATTTAACATTAGCTATTAAAAGCTATCATTCCGACAAACATAAGTAAAAAGCATCAAATCAAACAATTACATATATAAAACATTATGAAACAGAGAAAGTGTTAAAACATAATTAAGGCTCCATGCAAAGTTATAAGGCATACATATAGCACGACAGTAATTTTAACATAAAATACATTAGCATAAAGCATTGAAGCAAAGCACATACACATAAAAAACAGTTATTATGAAGTACAATTTTCCACTTTCAGCACTATATATAAAGGCCGATATATAAAGCACATTTACAACATGTAAAACAAACGAAACATAATAATGAAATAAATTAAATGAAAAAAATAATAAGAGCAAACATTCGCACATGACAAATACGAAAAAGCAGCCTAAAACACACAAAACTTAACACAAAGCAAAGCGGACTAGCTACATGTACATGATGTACTACACACCGCGGCAGACAATGAGGCCATCCCAGGTCTGGACCAGTCTCCTAATTTCATTGTACCTGTCTGCATTTCTGAGATGATTGGGGGAGACTGTTCAATACCCGGGCGGCCTCGTAGGAGAAAGATTTAATTTAGTCCATACCTTGTAGTGTTGACCCGAGGTAATACAGCTGTATTCTCTTGTCTGCAATTATAATTAGTTACCTTTATTTCAATCATATCTTGGATAAAGCGTGGAGAGATTTTCTTAACTATACATGTATTTTATAAACTTCACATGCCATGTCTCTCAAACGTCTTATATGTAGTAAATCAGAGTTTGATTTTTGGACTAAAAGTTCAAAGGAAGACGAAAAGTCACCATTTACAAAACGTAGTGAACTTTCTTGATTTTTTTCCCCATTTTCCGTACACTTTTTACTGAACAGAAATGCCAAACAAGAGGACAATAATTAAAACTTGAAACAATGAAAGAGTTGTAATTAATTTGTCTCCCTTCCCTAGACAAAAATGTACCTTTCCTTTTCAGTACAGATAATTGTCTTGAGGCTTTTTTACAGAGCTCTGAGATGTGATAATCAAAGTTCAATAAATAATCAAAATTTACACCTAGTAATTTGACATTGTTTTCACAATTAAGAGATACACCTCCAACATCAAAAGATTTTATTTTATTGATATAGTTAAAGAGAAATAAAGCCCTGCATGACCTAGGTGTATAATTGATCTTCAAATAACATGTCATTTCGTAACATTCAGTTGGGTGGCTTAAGAGATTTACATGTTATAAATCTGGTGAGCAACTTTTATCATTACATATACCTTAATGCCGTATTTTGACTTCGTTAACCTGGTTATGTACCTTTTTAATAGATTATGTACAAGTTCAATATATTTAAATTACATAGATATATTCCGATATTTGATATGGGTATTTGAATATGACTACTAGGTTTTTGTTTAGGGGACTTGTAGCCCGGTACCCCCGGGCGCCCGTGCATGAACTTTGCTACGTCCACTCGGATCGTGACTCAATTGAAAACAACTGTATTACTGTTTTTAGTCTCAATTCGAATTGGGTTCAGAAATTAACTCAGATTTGTTGTTTCACTTAATTCGGTCAATGTGACCTACTTTTGAAAAAATGACCTAAATTTCGTTTTGCCATTTCAGTCTTAAACCCGCGATGAATGACAAACAGTTTCTCATTGGTTAATTTTTTAACAGGTGCTTGACGACTTAAAAAGCGTCTTTCATATAAGTTCAATAAATATTAGTGACCAATTATGTAGTTTTAAACGCACAACGTTTGAACGAAGTTATTTTACAATCTTCCGGATTTCTGATAGCATTGCTTCTAATATTAGTGTTTTCTGTACTAGTTATCTCCCCTGACCTATAAAATATTGTCTCGTCCGATGTCTGGATGACAGTTTTATAAGTAAAATGGAATGTGGTTAAGTGTTTAAGTAAGTATGTTATACATTTATGTTGAATTTATTTTTAGTATTGTCGCACTCTTCATGTTTTCTCTGAACTTCCATCTCACATAGAAATAATTTGCACCTGGGCACACACCTGTGACATCTAAACTTGTGTCTTGTCACTACGTTATGCCGTGCATAACATTATGTTGTATTGGCATCTTTATCGATAGTTTCCTTTGGTGCAACGTCCTTCTGTACCAAAAATCGTATCTGGATTTGAAATGTCTTTTTTTCATTTCATGTATGCAGAAAAATTGGTCTAATTTACCGAGCCCTACAGTACAATTCACCCCTCCCCCCCC
>NW_018408833.1:1092501-1104681 GCF_002113885.1 Mizuhopecten yessoensis
CCCCCCCCACACACACACTTTAATACAGTAGAACTGGATATAGCAACTGTGCGTTAGACAATTCATGTACTGTGTGTTAAGGTCCTACACTGGCCTTCAAATATAAATTTAGGCCCTAGCTTCCACATATTAGATATGTTCAAACACTACATCTTATACCTGTTGTCCAGTCCTTGTACAATAATGTACATGTGAATACAATAGGATAAAAATCATATTTCCTGTTAAATTTCTGCACATATTTAGCAATTGTTCCACCTCCATAATTATCAGCCATTAAATGTCCTTACATCCACATATCAAGTGTGACTCAACCTGACTATGCATTTTAATAACAGATGTCTATATTTTAAATACAGATATCTCTAATTGTGCAATAAATACAGGTAATTACATTACAAATGCAGTTATCTATATCAAATGCTTAAAATCACAATCAGCTTACCATTAACCACAGCTCATCATGTCTTATTGAAAGATAGAAACCTGATATAGAGTGTTTTGAAATTATATTGTAGTTTAATATTTCTTTCTCACTCTTATAATGCATCTCATAAATATGTATTTTCTGTCTTATACTATATGATTAGAACACATATGTACGAAAAATATCCAGCACTTTTTGAATACAGTATATGTATTTTCAGAGCCTGATAAAATGATCTACTTTATACATTCTTAGCTAATCATAACAAAATCAGTGGTACAATGTACTTGCAAAAGCTACAAAGTAGAATAAATTACAAAATTTGTCGTGATGAAATTTTACTCTACAGAAAATGCACGAGTTGTTTGCCCAAGTGTTGAATAAGAAGGATCTGTCAAAGGCAGGTGACCTTTTCTCCCTCGATGACCGCGCTATCAAGGGGGACCTTATCAGTGTCCTTCAGAAGATTGGAGAAATAATTGACAACAAAGACTATGCTTCTAACGACAATGACCAGAGTGTAGTGGAAATATGTGTTACCAGGGTTACAACAGCCATCAGGTAAATCACAGAAATATGTGTTTCCAGGGTTACAACAGCCATCAGGTAAATCACAGAAATATGTGTTACCATGGTTACAACAGCCATCAGGTAAATTACAGAAATATGTTACCCGGGTTACTACAGCTATCAAACAAATAACAGTTATATGCAGGTTACCACAGCCATTAGGTAAATTACAGAAATATATGTTAGTATTGTTTGTACAGAAATTGTGTAAGAAACAAATCAAATGAACGGTACAATTGTTATTTTAACAACATCATGCTAATTTTTATGTATACATGTATGTTAACAACAAAATATCCGTTCTGTATTGATGTATTTTTCTATGTTTTAATGATAGTTTTAACAGACCAAACCTTATTTTTTCCCTATGTTCCCTCAGGGAGACAGAGTATTGAGTTTTAACAGACCAAACCTTATTTTATCCCTATGTTCCCTCAGGGAGACTGAGAGTATTGAGTTTTAACAGACCAAACCTTATTTTATCCGTATGTTCACTCAGGGAGACTGAGAGTATTGAGTTTTAACAGACCAAACCTTATTTTATCCCTATGTTCCCTCAGGGAGACTGAGAGTATTGAGGAGCATGCCATTGCCCTAGTACGCCTGTTGGAGCTATGTCAGAAACACAACTTGAACCCGTCCTCTCAGGAGAAGGATCCTCCCCATGCCAAGATCGCCTCCGACATCATGAGCTGCCTCTTTATGGTCAGGTTCCAATCATTTTCATAGAGCAAAGACACATTACTAGACATTGTTGTACTTACTGTATATATATATATCAGTTCCTTTCGAAAGGACGTTGGTGTTTTTACTGTATATATATATATCAGTTCCTTTCGAAAGGACGTTGTTGTACTTACTGTATATATATCAGTTCCTTTCGAAAGGCAATTAACTACTGTAAATTTGAGCATATAGTGCACACTTTTTTAGGTAAATATTGTCATGTCAAAAAGGGGGTGCGCACTATACACAGGAACAAGTCATTCTTGGGTTATCGTTCTCGAGTTCCTGGTCCGCCATATTGGATTACCTCCCTTCAAATAGATTGATTTTGAGTCGTCTGTCATATATGATAAGATTGAAGATTAAAAAACAACAAAGAATGAAATTCTTTGGCGACACAATTTGTACCTTCTCTTAATTTTCCTGGTTTATACCGTTTACTTTTAGGATTTTTTTCCAAAATAAAAAAATCATTTTTATTTTCAATTTTTATTTTTTTCTTCAAATCTTACCCCATAAACGTACCTGCGCACTATATACCCAAGTGCACACTATACCCGCAAATTTACGGTATATAAATATAAATACTAGAAATACATGCACCCGTCCCGGACTATGGTCAGAGTAACAGCGGTTAGAGCAAAATTCGAGATTGGTATATGATTTAGGCTGAGTAATAATTACAATTAAGACACACTTGGATAATATAAGCTGATTAAAAAATAAAATTATGACACACCGGGACATTTATTTAACTATTTAAAGGGAGATCACTCTTACACAAATTCGAATGTGATATGTATGGTGACATATATATAATTTAAGATTGGTTGTGTTTTAATTTGAGAGAAAAAGAACAATAAAATTGTAGCAGAGTTTTGTATTATTAGGGCCTGAGATTTTAAATGGAATGTTTTTTACAGCACTACGGCAAGGGGAAGGTAATGATCCTAGCTATTCCTGTGGTTGTGAACTTTCTATGCTGTAATAACAAGGAGCTGGGACGCAATGTGTCCAGTTACCTGTCTCTGGCTGCACTGGACAACGCTGACCTCCTGGCACGTCACATGGACCTCATCCTCAACAGCATGCTCAGGGGTATGTAAAAACTAACAGTTTGATTGTTATATATCAGGGTTACAGGTCACTGGACAAGAGTGTTTTCATTGTATGTCTCATACCGTAAAAACCCATGTAATTTGCGCACCTGTGTAATTTGCGCAGGTACTTTTTGAGGCTGAAAATCGGGAAAAAAGCTTCTACTGGAATATTTTGTGCACCCAAAAAATCTGAAAAAAACCCGATGTTCATGCTCCGAAAATCGAACTCTAAATAATTTTTTGTTAAATATAATTCTTATGAATTTTTTTTCATTGATGTAAAATGATATTAAAAACCAAGAAGAAACTACGTAAAATGTGTATTTTGTTGTTTTCTTTGAATTATCTGATTACACATGACACACACGTGTGCGCATATCGGCATACATCAATTCAATTTAGCAATATTTTACATAAAACATTTACTTGCTTACAAAACAAATTCTGAAAAAAAAGTGCGCAAATTACATGGGTTTTTACGGTAATATAGACTTGAAGTGTGATAATTGTACAGCCAGAAGAGTTTTAAAACATACATGAGACACTGAAGACAGTTTTCACAAATTCCTCATACAAAACACAGCATTACAAAGCTGGAGGTTATTTTACCTTAGAATACCTGACCTTTAACTGCCTGAGATTTTACTGTAATTTTGATTTTTCCCCACAGGTAACTACATTCTGAGTACCGTGCTCCCCCAGATATTTACCCAGTGTCGACAGGCAGTCATTGATCAGACTGATCGCTTGGTCAAGATTATAGACAAGTGTGAGCCATCAGAGAGGCTTAGTCTCTTCCAGGTGTTTGGGATGATAGCCAAGACTGACACTAAAGTAAGTGTAACTTTACAGTACATACAGGGTGCGTAGTGTCTGCATGTGTGACAGGTGACCTGTTGGTGATACAGATTATTGTTGTCCAGAAACATTGCATTGTTACATGTTCCTCACCGACTTTGTGATGGGGAACCTGGATGATTTAGACAGCAGGTTGATGGTCCAATTATCACAGGTCAACTGGTCATAACATTTGGTATCCATTGTTTGTCATAAACTGAGAAAAATACATTGAGAAAAATAAAAACAAAATGAACATTCTTTGGGATGCATAATGCCAACAGGTGGTCTTACGCTCTATCGATTGAGCTAAAGAGAAATTCTCCCTAGCTGAGTGGGTAGGAAGCGGCTAGTATTTTACCAGGGTGACACACTACCCCTCCAGAAAAGAACTTGTCCCAAGTTTTCCAGGGAACATAGCGATTCTTGTGAAAGTATCGCTGAGTATATTTGTCAAATCTCCTGGGTCCCTACGTGGGCACCAATGTAACGGAAGTAATTATTTTTTCAATGCCTCCGCTAGGAGTCGAACCCAGGACCTCTGTTTTACTAGTCTTACACTCTATACCGAATGAGCTAAAGAGAAATTCTCCCTAGCCGAGTCGGTAGGAAGTGGCTAGTATTTTATCAGGGTGACACAAGTATGGCCAGAAAACAAAAATCATAAGCTGTGGGGCATAGTGGCGAAGTTTTCTGCTTTATAAACTTGTGATCTGGGAGTTGAATCCTCAAGGCAGATCCAAGATATTTCTGTAAAAATGGAATGGGTGATTACTGATAAATGGGCAAGTAACTTCAAGTAAAAAATGTGACAAAAAATAATTGAAATCTCCATTGGTGGAGATGAAACAAAGAGAATTGGAATATTCTATCGTAAAAATATTGATGTATTGGCATCTTTCAGTAAAGGAAGCCAGTCATGAAAAATTAACCAACACAATTTCTATGATATACATTAATAGCAATTGTATGCACATCATTCGATATGATCAATTACCATAATAGTATTCATTTTTCTGTTTCAGGTGCTTGAAAAGCATGTTCCAAAATTTGTAAAATATCTGTCCTCAAATACCTTGTCGCCCATGATTTTGTGCCTGTTTGTTGACATGGCAACAGCCAGTCCACTCATCTTTGTCGATCATGTGTCCACTCTACAGAAGGTTGCCGAGCAACAACCAACATACATAGTACAAGTCATACAGATCATGGGCACCCTAGCAACCATTAACAAGGTAGGCTGATGAGCTGTTTCTAAGCGAGTCATACTAGAATAAGATAACCAGACAGGACTATTGCATCAGACCTGAGACATGACAACACAAAATCCTGAATTACTTACATTAGTCTGAAACTGGATTATTTAGTCGGACATAACAGTCTGTCAGTAAACATGAATTTACTATGTAAATTTTATGAAATCTGAAAAAAAAGCATACTTTTGGGGTCATAAAATCATGTCTTAATGTTTTAATTCAAGTCTAGTTTCACTTTTCAAGCAATATGTAACCTATAAAATTATGAGTATTACATCGCAAAACTGTCATACCGGTAGTTGTATTGAAACTGTATGTGCAGATTTTATATAAAAATGTTTCTCATTTCAGAATATTTAATTGTTTAAATCATAGATACAAGAGGAATTGGGCAACAGGCAAAGCCCATGACAGTCCTCGCAATAAACTAGTACACACATATTTTAGAAATGATGGATAATTGTCGGATGATTCTTCCTTTGGTGGATTTCATTGGATGATGAATTGAGTTGGTCTTGAGACAAATTAAATGTACCTGTATTTTCGTAACACAGGATGATTGTGGTGTTTGTATGTTTTAGGACTACGCCAGGAAGAGCATGGATTATTTTGTGTCTCAGTTCGGTAGTGCGGACCAGACGGCTCTAACTGTTATTTTACAGGAGATTAAGGTAGACCCATCAATAAAACATTTAGTAGTATAAGTTGTAGTATCAACTCATTCACCCCTGATATTTTATAATGAAGTATTCCAACCTTTGAGTTGGAATAGTTCAAATGTGTCTTCAGGGGTTAATGAGAGATTTATCTAGACTGAAAGTTATATATAAGTAGTACTGTACATAATTTCATAAAAATTTGATAAATTCAAATAAGGTAACTATTAAATGGTAATTAAACTACAAAACATAAAAATTACGTTATTATAAGATAAATTGATCAATTCTTAATACTTAAAATCATGATATTTAAAGTTAGGCAGTTATAAATGGAAATTACATTGCCTTAATGGACAGGTTGTTTGTTGGCCAATATTTGAATGTAATTAGCTGTAACCATGGTCAGTTCTGTTTGATCAGACTGATCATTAAATATAACAAACTGCTGTGAAATTCTCTTGTTATTGTATATATTTAGAGTTTTATTTTAATCTTTTTATCCAGGCACTCAGCTTAAACAACCATGATCTCTTGGCTTTGAATCTCGAAGAAATCTCAAAATTGTCTCAAAATGGATCCAGTGCTGTCCGGATTCTTGTCCAGCAACTAAAGGAGGATAACAATAAATAGTGAGTACTAGATCCTGGACTACATCAGTGATGGCCTGGTGTGGACTGGAGTTTAGCCTTCACTAGTAGTCACCTGATCCGTGCTTCAGTTTGGGCTGCAGCACATAGTAGTCACTTTGTCAGGACTAGAGTTTCAATTATTTTCAGACTTTGATCACTCTGCAAAACAATCAAGTAATCAACTTCAGTGGAACATTTCTGATGACACATCTCTTTACTCGTTAGATTATTTTCCCAGGTTCAGTTCTTTAACCTTCACAATTACCAGATGTATTTTACTTATCAAACAGCATTCCCTTAACTTTAAGATAAAGAACTGTTTTTCTAAAGCAAATTGTTTTTTGTTTTTGTTCAGCTCATCGCCTACTCCAACAGAGCCTACTAAACAGACAAGATCGGTGTCGAGCCAGACGGAGGGAACTGTCACCATCATCACTGTGGGCAATCCTCCAAACGCTGCCTACCCTAGTGGGGCGGTGGCTATTCGCCACACAGCACTACCACCCAGTAACATGTCCAGCCAGCAGAGTCTGGCTAAATCATCACGGTAGGATGGCCAACCTGTCCTCACACAATGCTTCTCTCCCTTTCAAAACACAATTTGTAAATTGTATACCGCGAAATTTTCGCTGAATTGCAATTTTTGCCATTTTCACCCTCTATGATGAGGGCAAATTTATCATTACAGCGAATATAAAAAACAAACATAATATAGATAGTAATGAAATGTGAAGATCGAAATTTGATTTCATGGGCAAAGGACAAAAATTTGTATGGGCGAAAAGTTGTTATCTACAATTTAATCTTAAAGGACAAGTGAGCTTATGGCATGGAGCAGCATCTGTCTGCCATTCAGATGTCAGATATTTACTCTAAGCATTTTCTTCCGAAAAAACAGGAGACCTATGGTCTGATATTTAGCTGTAGGCATGCTTGACTGAAGAAATCATGCTTGGATGAAGGGCGATCAATTTGATTTGAATAAGTGACAAGGTCACAAGGGCCAAATTTGTAAAAAAAAACAACTATTACTTCTGAAAAACAAAGATGCTAAGGGTCATGATATTTGGCCATTAGTAGCATGCTGGTATTTTAGGACTTTAAAGATAAACAAAATGAACGATATTGGCAGTCTGTCTAGAGCAAAGGTTTATAGCATGTTTAAACATTTGAACATATCTTCTGAATAACCGTGAGGCCTATGGTCATGCTATTTGGTTATGGCAAGCTGGGGTGCAACTTTACTGAATAACCAAAAATCCTGTTGCCATGATAATTTGTTTAAATGAATGACCTTGAGTCGCTTTCGAGGTTACAGGGGTCAAATATGTTAAAATCTTTCAGAAAATTCTCTGGAATAACCAAGAGACCAAGGTTGATGATATTTCAAAGTATCAGGCTTGGATGAGGTGCTACTTAGTTTGATCTCAATAAATGACCTTGACCCACTTTTCAAGGTCATAGGGGTCAAATGTGTTAAAGAATTCCAACAACTTCTTCTGAAAATAAGGAGGCCTATGATCATGTTATTTTGCCAGTAGGATGCTGGCATAAATGTTTATTAAGTTCTTTCAAGGTCACAGGAGTCAAATTGGTTGAAAATTTGAATGTCTTTTCTGAACCACTAGGCTAAGGGTAATGATATATTGAGACATTTATTTCCACATACATGTAAATTTTCACGGAGAGAAAATCATAAATTTATTGATCTTGTAATAATTTGCTCCGATACATTTGAAGCCTGAGCAAGATACATGCCTGTATTTGCTCATCCAAAACTGGATTGGTTCCAAAGAAAAGTTTGAATTACCACACTGAAGTTACATCTCACAAGTCGATAAAACTGGAATATTACCTGTAATGTATAAACTAATAGTTATGTTTCTTCAGGGCTAGTGCTTCCCAAGCACGTCTACCTATGGATCGGCCGGTCAGTCCACTGTCCAGTCAGTTCTCAGACCGCATATCAATGACCAGTGCAATGACATATGGCAGTACACAGACTGGTCCTCCTTTACCTGTAAGTACCTCTTTGGTTACCTGTAAGTACCCCATTGTTGACTGTAGGTATCCAATAAAGCAGTCTTTATTAAGGAAAAAATAAACTCTGAAATATTTACATAATTACAATGTCTGATGAATTTGTGGTATTGGAACGGTGAAGGTGAATGAGTTCAGGACACTTACGACACAGGTAATACACCCATTGGCAGTGGTGGTAACTTGACCCGGACAAGTGGAGGACGGGGCAGTCTACAGCCAAGATGTTTCCATTACCACAACTGCAGTAATCCATTGCCAACGCTGATTTTAAAATATGTTATCAATATAAAGACACACAGTAGGGTAGTATTCAGGCTGCTGTAGGGTCTGCTTTGACTTTCATTAAGACCCTCTTTGTACTTTTACTACAACATTTTGGAACTAAAACATTAATATGATATTTGTACGAACTGTTACTATCTTCTTTATTATCCTCTCGCATCGAAAGTTCAAGGGGATATCGTTTATTCGGTATGACAATACCTTGAACAAGTTCGTGTTTTGGGTTACTGTGCTGAAGGTCAAGGTCACTGTTACTATTTTTAGAAAAACTTTGGGTACATTTGCATATCCGGTTGAAACGGTTGAACCGGTTGAACCTGTAAAGAAAACGACAGGCACAGATCTGGACCGAGGCTGACCTTAGGAAAATTTGGCACGTGTAGATTGAGGGGTCCAGACGTACCTGACCGAAACTATAATGCTGACTATTGCCAATTTGCGTTATTTCTTTCCAAAACAATGTCAAGACAAATGAAGTTTTTAAGATACGTTATGTAATTTAGTGGACGCATGAGAGAAGGGCATAACATTCTTGATACTTTGTTTTTTAGCCCTTATCATCGCTCTAGCGACTTCATTACTTAACAAAATTCATTAAACTTCATACAAGTGTTTGATATGGCAATGCCTTGAACAAGTTTGCATTTCAGATTTCTATGTTGAAGGTCAAGGTCAATGTTAGTATTTTTAGAAAAAACTTTGTCATCTCTCTAGCGACTGCATTCCTCAACAGAATTTCATGAAACTTGATACAAGTGTTTGGTATGACATACCTTGAACAATTTGCGTTTCGGGTAACTGCGTTAAAGTTTAGGGTCACTGTTACTATTTTGAGGAAAACTTTGTCATCGCTCTATCGACTTCATTCCTCAACGGATTTGATACAATTATTTACTATAACAATACCCTCAACAGATGCAGTCGCTAGAGCAGTTACTGTTACATCATTGAATTTTCTATTCATTTCTTCATACATGTGGCGCACAATGTGTGAACACATGAGGATTTGTATCACTTGTGATGCCTTGTTTTATACCTGTAGCCAGAACCTCTGCGTGATGGGGTCCAGAACTTCTGTGAGAAACACATGCCCATCATACGGAATTTTATAGAGAGTATGTCCGTGCGTATCCCTCTGCCTTCTAAGTGCAGCATAATCAGTAAGTACTCTGTATTCACCAATCAATAGTGTTCAGTCTGTGTTAAGATACATATTAAGGATACATGCAGCCTTACTATGGCATCAATCTCCTTGACAAAAGAGTTCCACTGTAAGATAACATGTAAAATATACATGATAATTTGGTTTGTTAATGGATGAAACCTGAATGATATACCTTAATCACTGTAATTAGTACCCCTTCCACTTTAGGCACCCCTCTGTCTTTTTTGCACCAACTGAAATTCTAAAAATGACTCGCATCTCCACTCACAGCCTTGACCCTAGCAAGAAGTGGTAAAACATTGATACATTCAATGTCATGTAGACTGAAGGTAGTCAGATTGCAAAAGTTGTAAACTACTCTGAAAACCAGAATGAATTTTGAATTACTAGAAATCGCTAATTGAGAACAAATGATATAAGGAATTTGAAGAATACCCTAACACAAATCACAGGTAAAAGTGTGCATATGTTCTTTTAAATATAATCGTATTGTTTTATTCATGTAAAATGTTAGGATAAAGTTGTAGAGAGCTGTTAAACTATTTTTTTAAATCACACATAAAGATTTAAATTAAGAAACAATGCAGAAACCAGAGTGTGCTCTTTTGAATATGGTTTAGTTTTACCATAAGATATTTCGAAAGGCTATATTTTTGTATGCATGTGTAGAAATAAGGAAATTCACAATAACAATATATTTCTTTGATGAGAAATAAAATCATATATTTCCAATAAGTAGAATTTAATATATCATGACTTGTAGATGGGCGCCACAAGCGGTACATTAGACTCAACTTCCTGTGTGGGGGTCAAGGTGACCAATGTCTCTATGGTAACACCTATTTCTCTCTCAACACCAAAGTACCCAAAACCTGGATCCATGTCATGTTCCTGGCTGTACAGGTATGTACCTCTTTTGTTCATTTCTCTTACTGTGGCACAAAAATGGGACAAAGAAATGGTTCTCACTTTGTGATATAATTATATAAGTAGGCGACATTTTAATTGAGCTTGATATTTAGGTACACTGTTTTAAGATGACGACTACAAGCATGATAATATTACAGTAGTATTGTGCTCAATATAACTGTAGGTCATATTGACACATATTGAGATAAACTTTTTATTCCCTTTGCATAAGCTGTCAAGTTTTGAGATAAGGTTGTAAAATATTAAAATCTCTTATTCGCATTTTTTTCATTTTCCCCCTCATATTACTGTATACCAGATAAATTTGGATGCAGTTTAATTCCACCTTTTTGACCCTCCATCATTAATGAGGGCAAATTTATCATTAAAGCGAATATTAAGAAACAGCATATTGATTATTAATGTCATAGTAATTAAATATGAAGGGTAAAAATATTTGGCAAATATGTGTTTTAGTGGTTAACGGTGAAAGTTTTACTTGGAAAAAAATTCCCTGTATACATACAAATGTAACATTTTTTCAATTTTTCACCAAAAACTGTTCAGGTGATGTAAAGTAGTGTATAAGTGAAGAGAATTGACATTATTTCCCCAGGCCCAGTCTACCTCAGCGCTGAACCAGAATGATGGGAGTATCCAGTCATTAAGGAGCTGCTGGGACAGTCTTTGGGGAGAACGGAGCAATTTCCTCACTCTTGTCACTTCCTCATTCCCTTCCCCTAAGGTTTGTTTCCCTAGGGCCCGAGGATGGTCCAGAGATGCAGATGAAAAACCTTATTCCCTCACTTTGTCACACCTTTTTCATTACCAATGAAAAGCTTGCCTTTCGACGCATCATGTTCATCTTTTGTTCGAATATAATGTCTAACTTCTTCTGTGAGAATGAAATAATAATTAATATTGAACAATACCACTCATAGCCCTCTTGCCTTAAACACAGCGTATATTGTTAGCATAAATGATATTTCTGAAAAAAGGATCTAAAAATCTATGAACCACATCTCTGATAATTTTAAAGGGTTTGTTCTCATTTGAAATAAAATCCATTTTTTACATTCAAAATCCCTTGGTTAATAAAATTCATAGATGTATATATATATTTAAAAGAGTAGAAGAAATGAATGAAGCGATTCATGTGTTCCCTGGCAGAGCATTAATAATTTGTCTCAGAAATACTGAAACACAATTTTTATAACATTTGGATAATGCAAACTAATATTTTATACGATGTCAAGCAGTTCATTATCAATATGTTTCTTACTGTATTTTATATCGCATATATAATTAACATATGTAGTAAGTGATAACTTCATAAAACCATACATCAAACTCATTAAAAGATAGTATTTGTATAATGAAGCAGCTCACTATATATTTATGTTTGATTCCAGGACCAAGATATCCTACTGCAGGAACTGCAAAGCTCTCGGTTCTTTGATGTATTTGAGTTCAATGCTGCCAAGAAGTATTGGGCCTGTTTTATGTGCAATCACCCTGAGAAGACGTTAGAACTGCTACAGAATGGCAACCCTGTGATAGCTGTAAGTGTAGTCTGG
>NW_018408833.1:1107419-1125106 GCF_002113885.1 Mizuhopecten yessoensis
ACAACCCTGTGATAGCTCTAAGTGTAGTCTGGTTAGTTCTACTACAGAATGGCAACCCTGTGATAGCTGTAAGGGTAGTCTGGTTAGATCTACTACAGAATGACAACGGTGTGATAGCTCTAAGTGTAGTCTGGTTAGATCTACTACTGAATGGCAACCCTGGGATAGCTGTAATCGTAGTCTGGTTAGATCTACTTCAGAATGGCAACACTCTGATAGCTGTATGTGTAGTCTGGTTAGTTCCACTACAGAATGGTAACCCTGTGATAGCTGTAATTGTAATCTGGTTAGATCTACTACAGAATGGCAACCCTGTGATAGCTGTAATCGTACTCTGGTTAGATCTACTTCAGAATGGCAACTCTCTGATAGCTGTATGTGTAGTCTGGTTAGATCTACTATAGAATGGCAACCCTGTGATAGCTGTAAGTGTAGTCTGGTTAGTTCTACTACTGAATGGCAACCCTGTGATATCTGTAAGTGTAGTCTGGTAAGATCTACTACAGAATGACAACCCTGTGATAGCTGTAAGTGTAGTCTGGTTAGATATACTACAGAATGGCAACCCTGTGACAGCCTTAATTCTAGTCTGGTAAGATCTACTACTGAATGGCCACCTTGTGATAGCTGTAAGTGTAGTCTGGTTAGGTCTACTACTGAATGGCAACCCTGTGATATCTGTAATCGTAGTCTGGTTAGTTCTACTACAGAATGGCAACCCTGTGATATCTGTAAGTGTATTCTGGTAAGATCTACTACAGAATGACAACCTCTTCTACAGAATGGCAACCCTGTGATAGCTGGAAGTGTAGTCTGGTTAGTTCTACTACTGAATGACAACCCTGTGATATCTGTAAGTGTAGTCTGGTAATATCTACTACAGAATGACAACCCTGTGATAGCTGTAAGTGTAGTCTGGTAAGATCTACTACAGAATGGCAACCCTGTTATATCTGTATGTGTTCTGGTTAGATCTACTACAGAATGGCAACCCCGTGATAGCTGTAAGTGTTGTCTGGTTAGTTCTACTACCGAATGGCAACCCTGTGATAGCTGTAAGTCTAATCTGGTTAGTTCTACTACAGAATGGCAACCCTGTGATAACTGTAAGTGTAGTCTGGTTAGATCTACTATAGAATGGCAACCCTGTGATAGCTGTAATCGTAGTCTGGTTAGATCTACTTCAGAATGGCAACACTCTGATAGCTGTATGTGTAGTCTGGTTAGTTCTACTACAGAATGGCAACCCTGTGATAGCCTTAATTCTAGTCTGGCAAGATCTACTACTGAATGGCCACCTTGTGATAGCTGTAAGTGTAGTCTGGTTAGATTTACTACAGAATGGCAACCCTGTGATAGCTTTAAGTGTAGTCTGGTTAGTTCTACTACAGAATGTCAACCCTGTGATAGCTGTAAGTGTAGTCTGCTTAGATCTACTACAGAATGGCAACCATGTGATAGCTGTATGTGTTCTGGTTAGATCTACTACAGAATGGCAGCCCTGTGATAGCTGTAAGTGTAGTCTGGTTAGTGCTACTACTGAATGGCAACCCTGTGATAGCTGTAATTCTAGTCTGGTTAGATCTACTACAGAATGGCAACCCCGTGATAGCTGTAAGTGTAGTCTGGTTAGATCTACTACAGAATGGCAACCCTGTGATAGCCTTAATTCTAGTCTGGTTAGATCTACCACAGAATGGCAACCCAATTTAATTAAAATTATATCTTTGCATAGCTCCCATTTACTGATATGTGGCATGGAATATCTAACAACGTCCTGTTAAGGGTCAGGTTCAGGGGACCTCTGCATTACCCAATCAGATGAGAGCTTAAACTTTTCTGTAAGTGATGATGTAATGATATCAGATCACACTGGCCACACTAAAGGTCAGATAAGTGTCAAATGAGCATAAAAATTGGCGGCGCCCATGGCACCGTGCCATGTCTATCTACAAGATAACGTTTGTGTAATTTGTGGATTTTGCTTTGAAATCAAAGAGACGACCTTCTCTGGTGATGTTGCTATTAAAAATTTTAACCTAAAACTGAAGTTAACTGATGATCGGCTTAACAATATCTGAAAAATTGGTAGAACATTTTGCAGTATGTCGCATAGGGAAGTTTCCATCTTTAGAGCTGAACTGAAACAGGTAAGAGAGTGCTTTCGCATTGGTTGAAAGAGTTGTCTTGCCTTGTGATTGGCTTGGTAAAAATACAATAATGCATTCAAGGTGACCTCTGACGTGACCCTTTATATGGGATGATGTTAGATCTTCCACGCAACATCAATAAACAGGAATGATGCAAAGATCCAATTTTAATCAGATTGAATTACAACCCTGAGATAGCTAGTTAAATCTTCAGCAGAATTAAAACCTTGAGGTAGCTGTAGTTCTAGTCTAGTTAAATCTTCAGCAGAATTACAATCCTGAGATAGCTGTAGTTCTAGTCTAGCTAAATCTTCAGCAGAATTACACCCCTCAGATAGCTGCAGTTCTAGTCTAGTTAAATCTTCAGCAGAATAACAACCCTGAGATAGCTGTAGTTCTAGACTAGTTAAAACTTCGGCAGAATTACAACTTTGACTTAGCTGTAGTTCTAGTCTAGTTAAATCTGCAGCAGAATTACAACCCTGAGATAGCTGTAGTTGTAGTCTAGTTAAATCTTCGGCAGAATTACAACTTTGACTTAGCTGTAGTTCCAGTCTAGTTAAATCTTCAGCAGAATTACAACCTTGACTTAGCTGTAGTTCTAGCCTAGTTAAATCTTCAGCAGAATTACAACCTTGAGATAGCTCTAGTTCTAGTGTAGTTAAATCTTCAGCAGAATTACAACTTTGACTTAGCTGTAGTTCTAGTTTAGTTAAATCTTCAGCAGAATTACAACCTTGAGATAGCTCTAGTTCTAGTGTAGTTAAATCTTCAGCAGAATTACAACTTTGACTTAGCTGTAGTTCTAGTCTAGTTAAATCTTCGGCAGAATTACATCTTTGACTTAGCTGTAGTTCTAGTCTAGTTAAATCTGCAGCAGAATTACAACCCTGAGATAGCTGTAGTTCTAGACTAGTTAAAACTTCGGCAGAATTACAACTTTGACTTAGCTGTAGTTCCAGTCTAGTTAAATCTTCAGCAGAATTACAAACCTGAGATAGCTGTAGTTCTAGTCTAGTAAAATCTTCGGCAGAATTACAACTTTGACTTAGCTGTAGTTCTAGTCTAGTTAAATCTTCGGCAGAATTACAACTTTGACTTAGCTGTAGTTCCAGTCTAGTTAAATCTTCAGCAGAATTACAAACCTGAGATAGCTGTAGTTCTAGTCTAGCTAAATCTTCAGCAGAATTACACCCCTCAGATAGCTGCAGTTCTAGTCTAGTTAAATCTTCGGCAGAATTACAACTTTGACTTAGCTGAAGTTCTAGTCTAGTTAAATCTTCAGCATAATTACAACCTTGACTTAGCTGTAGTTCTAGCCTAGTTAAATCTTCAGCAGAATTACAACCTTGAGATAGCTGTAGTTCTAGTGTAGTTAAATCTTCAGCAGAATTACAACTTTGACTTAGCTGTAGTTCCAGTCTAGTTAAATCTTCAGCAGAATTACAACTTTGACTTAGCTGTAGTTCTAGTCTAGTTAAATCTGCAGCAGAATTACAACCTTGACTTAGCTTTAGTTTTAGTCTAGTTAAATCTTCAGCAGAATAACAACCTTGACTTAGCTGTTGTTCTAGTCTAGGATAATCTTCAGCAGAATTACAACCCTGAGAGAGCTGCAGTTCTAGTCTAGTTAAATCTTCGGCAGAATTACAACTTTGACTTAGCTGAAGTTCTAGTCTAGTTAAATCTTCAGCAGAATTACAATCCTGAGATAGCTGTAGTTCTAGTCTAGCTAAATCTTCAGCAGAATAACAACCCTGAGATAGCTGCAGTTCTAGTCTAGTTAAATCTTCAGCAGAATAACAACCCTGAGATAGCTGTAGTTCTAGTCTAGTTAAATCTTCAGCAGAATAACAACCTTGACTTAGCTGTTGTTCTAGTCTAGTATAATCTTCAGCAGAATTACAACCCTGAGATAGCTGTAGTTCTAGTCTAGTTAAATCTTCGGCAGAATTACAACTTTGACTTAGCTGTAGTTCTAGTCTAGTTAAATCTTCAGCAGAATTACAACCTTGACTTAGCTGTTGTTCTAGTCTAGTTAAAATTTCAGTAGAATTACAACCCTGAGATAGCTGTAGTTCTAGCCTAGTTAAATCTTCAGTAGAATTACAACCTTGAGTTAGCTGTAGTTCTAGTCTAGTTAAATCTTCAGCAGAATTACAAACCTGAGATAGCTGTAGTTCTAGTCTAGTTAAATCTGCATCAGAATAGTAGAATTACAACCCTGAGATAGCTGTAGTTCTAGTCTAGTTTAATCTTCATCAGAACTACAACCCTGAGATAGCTGTAGTTCTAGTCTAGTTCAATCTTCATCAGAATTACAACCCTGAGATAGCTTTAGTTCTAGTTTAGTTAAATCTGCATCAGAATTACAACCCTGAGATAGCTGTAGTTCTAGCCAAGTTAAATCTTCAGCAGAATTACAAACCTGAGATAGCTGTAGTTCTAGTCTAGTTAAATCTGCATCAGAATAGTAGAATTACAACCCTGAGATAGCTGTAGTTCTAGTCTAGTTAAATCTGCATCAGAATTACAACCCTGAGATAGCTCTAGTTCTAGCCTAGTTAAATCTTCAGCAGAATTACAAACCTGAGATAGCTGTAGTTCTAGTCTAGTTAAATCTGCATCAGAATTACAACCCTGAGATAGCTGTAGTTCTAGCCAAGTTAAATCTTCAGCAGAATTACAAACCTGAGATAGCTGTAGTTCTAGTCTAGTTAAATCTGCATCAGAATTACAACCCTGAGATAGCTGTAGTTCTAGTCTACTTTAATCTTCATCAGAATTACAACCCTGAGATAGCTGTAGTTCTAGCCTAGTTCAATCTTCAGCAGAATTACAAACCTGAGATAGCTGTAGTTCTAGTCTAGTTAAATCTGCATCAGAATTACAACCCTGAGATAGCTGTAGTTCTAGTGTAGTTAAATCTTCATCAGAATTACAACCCTGAGATAGCTTTAGTTCTAGTTTAGTTAAATCTGCATCAGAATTACAACCCTGAGATAGCTGTAGTTCTAGCCTAGTTAAATCTTCAGTAGAATTACAACCTTGAGTTAGCTGTAGTTCTAGCCTAGTTAAATCTTCAGCGGAATTACAACCCTGAGATAGCTGTAGTTCTAGCCTAGTTCAATCTTCAGCAGAATTACAAACCTGAGATAGCTGTAGTTCTAGTCTAGTTAAATCTGCATCAGAATAGTAGAATTACAACCCTGAGATAGCTGTAGTTCTAGCCTAGTTAAATCTTCAGTAGAATTACAACCTTGAGTTAGCTGTAGTTCTAGCCTAGTTAAATCTTCAGCGGAATTACAACCCTGAGATAGCTGTAGTTCTAGCCAAGTTAAATCTTCAGCAGAATTACAAACCTGAGATAGCTGTAGTTCTAGTCTAGTTAAATCTTCATCAGAATTACAACCCTGAGATAGCTGTAGTTCTAGCCAAGTTAAATCTTCAGCAGAATTACAAACCTGAGATAGCTGTAGTTCTAGTCTAGTTAAATCTGCATCAGAATTACAACCCTGAGATAGCTGTAGTTCTAGTCTACTTTAATCTTCATCAGAATTACAACCCTGAGATAGCTTTAGTTCTAGTTTAGTTAAATCTGCATCAGAATTACAACCCTGAGATAGCTGTAGTTCTAGCCTAGTTAAATCTTCAGCGGAATTACAACCCTGAGATAGCTGTAGTTCTAGCCTAGTTAAATCTTCAGCAGAATTACAACCCTGACTTAGCTGTAGTTCTAGTCTAGTTAAATCTCCAGCAGAATTACAACCCTGAGATAGCTGTAGTTCTAGTGTAGTTAAATCTTCATCAGAATTACAACCCTGAGATAGCTGTAGTTCTAGCCTAGTTAAATCTTCAGCAGAATTACAACCCTGAGATAGCTGTAGTTCTAGTCTAGTTTAATCTTCATCAGAATTACAACCCTGAGATAGCTGTAGTTCTAGTCTAGTTAAATCTGCATCAGAATTACAACCCTGAGATAGCTGTAGTTCTAGCCTTAATTAAATCTTTAGAAGAATAAATACTCCACGATAGCAGTAATTCTTGTCTTAGGTAAAGCCTGACAGATCTTCAAATGTTAAAACATAGTTATACCGGCCTTAAATATCTTTGTAAAGGCTTGCCTGAAGGAACAACACACCTACTGCTAGGTCTAAGCCTGTATCATACAAAAACATATCTGGTTCAACTAGTCCAACCACTTGGAATGTGATCAATGGAAGTGGCTTAGATTTTGTATTTCCTGTGTACTGTATATTGCTATATTCCGTCTTTGCGTATTGCAGAGTTATCTTCACTTGGTAGCAGGTATTGATTGTTACGTCACTTGTTTGTGAGAGTAACGTAATCGATTTTTGAGAAAACGACGTAATTTTCTCACACAGGCCAATAACAATCAATACCTGCTCCCAAGAGAAGATAACTCTGCAATACGCAAAGACGGAATAGAAATCTTCATATCACAAGACCAGAATGCCTTGCTGGTATTGCTCAGCAGCCGATATTGGGCACAGACCTAGAGGAATCCATAGTCTACATCTACCTGTTTTCATAAGTTTAGTAGGAGGATTATAAAATAGTTGTTACTCCCAGACTGTGCATCGTTTCATGTAATATACTAATTGTACCTCAAACAATGGAATCACACTACTTAAACATGAATGATTTAAATTATAGGGACAACTGAAAGAGAAGAAAGGAAGATGGAAGTTTTTGAAACGTTGGAAGACCAGATACTTTACATTGTCAGGGGCACAGATCACTTACAACAAGAGTCACTCTGTAAGTATCTATCGACTGTGGACCTTGTTAACTCATTCACCCCTGAAATTTCATAATGAACTATATATATTCCAACCTTTGAATTGGAAGAGTTCAAATGTGTCTTCAGGGGTAAATGAGATAACACATGCCACTGCTTATTGACACTGTAATGTAATAAAAAAAAAAAATTGACACAAAGCAGACCTGATTGCATGAAGACCTATAACAAGCCCAGGCCTCCTGTCGGGTTTGAAATAAGACAGACATATATATAGGATAACATTTATGTGTAAAGATATAGTGTTAAATATCCATATACACCATATCTAGTACGTCGTATACACTAGGGGACATCCGGAAAAAACCCGGACACTTTTAAAATGATGACTGCTAAAACAAGCTCCTTGGTACAGTTAATCAACATGCTGTGTGCGAACTATCATAGATATCATCTACGAACATATTCGTCAGAATGAAGGTCCCTTTCTGTTGCTATTTTTAGTTATGCTTTTGTTTGGTCGGTAAAATGAACACTAAAATATAAACCAAAATACGGAATTTATAGAAATCGGTTGTGATACGGACATGTGTCGGGTAATTACAGACACGCTACTCTTATTATGCATTCACCCAATAAAACCATAGAAACGGGTCAAAATGTTTGGCCAGGGATTGCTGATTGCTTTATGTTCTGCTCAAGGGTTCATGTTCTTATCCTGTCGGCATACAACATACAGAGCAGTTTGTAATTTATAACTAACCCCCCCCCCCCCCCCCCCCCCCCCCCCCCCCCCCCCNTTTGTGATATTGGCGAGTCCAAAATGTAGTTAACAAAATGTAGTTAAACACAATCTATTAAGGTGTATAATTGTGTTTATTCTGATACCAGATGTTTGCTTGTAAAAAGAAATCAACGTAAAAGCCTCATTTTGATTTTTTGATTTAACTGGAGTCAAAACAATCTCAGTAAGAGCCATCCAAATATTAATTGATCAATTAATAACTGTCCGTATTTACTCGCCTAATAAAAAGCTGGGGGTAATTACGGACGCCTCAGACACAAATGTTCTTTCTCAAATTTTCTTATTCATAAATTACTGCAATTTTAAAAATATAAGTAACAACATTAAGAGTAGAATATAAAGGATATATATTTGGTTTTTGTGAAGATAATTGTAACATAACTGTTGTCTCGAATCGTGGCTTATCTTTCGGACATCGCTTCCGAAAATCAAGTTTTCGGACATGTCGCAAGGTGCTAGCTATAGCATGACAACGAATATTATTAGACAAGCCATTGCTATTTTTAGACTTTGGGATATGCTGGTTACTGTCCGCCAATAAAGACATACATCGATACCAGTAGAACGATCTACGTCGAGCCTGAACAGAGTATTATTTAATCATATGTTATGGATTATGTCTGATTCATATAAGAACTGTCCATATTTGCCCGCCTGTCCGTATTTACCCGGATGGCCCTTAGCTACAGTATACTGCACAGCAGTTTCAGTTGCTAATATGAACTATTATGTCTTTTAATTATATAAACATGCTGATATCTCCACACGAAACATGTACTAACATACATGTATAGTGTATGTCTTGCATACTTACACTGCCTGATGTAACAGAACCTTGTTAACCCTTTTGACACTGTGGACTGTAGAATATTGACTACCTTGGTTTTGTTTCCTATTGTAGAGAAAAGAAACACTTCCAGTCAGCAAGATTCAGAGTGTTAAAGCTGTTCGTAAGGGTGTCAGAGACATTCCAAAAGCCTTCGAGATATTCACGGGCGATCAAACCTATATGTTCAAGGCCAAAGGACAACAGAACATAGAACAATGGGTTCAGTGTCTACACATCGCAGTGGCACGAGTTCAGACGACAGACAAGGACAAAACCGTGAAAACTAAGGAAAGTGGGACAGATGTTATGGGTAACAGTTCAGTGCCAGTCGCTAACACTGGTGAAGTTAGTCCCCAAAATAATGTTGTTATTGAGCGTCCACGCTCTGTGATGGATACTAAGTTATAGCAATTACAGTAAAACCTAGGGAGGCTTTGGTTGAGTGACTCTCCCTAGAGAGGCTTTGGTTGAGCGACCCTCTCTTAAGAGGTTTTGGTTGAGTGACTCTCCCTAGAGGCTTTGGTTGAGCGACTCTTCCTAGAGATGCTTTGCCGCTTTGGTTAAGCAAACTAACTAGAGAGGCTTTGGTCGAGTGACCCTCTCTAGAGAGACTTCTGATGGTTGACCCAGGTACCTAAGGAGGCATTTTTGTGTGAATTATATATCTAGGCAGCCAGATTCCTAGGTAGGTTTGGTTTCCATAGACCAGATTCCTAGGTAGGTTTGGTTTCCATAGACCAGATTCCTAGGTAGGTTTGGTTTCCATAGACCAGATTCCTAGGGAGAGTTTGGTTGAAAAAACTAGATTACTATATGATATATATACGCACGTGGGATTGTTTGTTTTAACGACTGCAGTGATACCTAGAAAAGGTTTGTTTAAGCAACCTAGATACATAGGGAGGTTTTGGTAGAGTGGCCAATGCTGGGGAGATTTTGTTTTAGCAACTTAGATACCTAGGGAGTTTATTAGTGAGGGAAGTTTTGGTTGAATGACCTTCACTACGAAGGCTTTAGCCAAATGACCCAGATACCAAGAAAGTTATAGTGCTGAAGTACCTGGTGAGGGTTTGGTTGAGTGACCTGGAAACCTATGCAGAGTTTGAGAGAGTGACAATTTACCTAGAGAGATTGAAATCTAGGGAGGATGTGGTGGAGGGGCCAAGATAGCTAGACGTCAGATGTGAAACTTCAAGTGTTCAATTGATGGACCAGGAAATGTAGATCCAGTCTGGTTTAGCAGCTTAAGTCTGCCTCACGTTCAGGTTTAGTGTCTAGTTATTCTACATTTAGTTTGACTTAGCAACTAATCACCCATTCACCCCTGAAATTTCACACTGAATTATTCCAACCTTTGAATTGGAAGATTTCAAATTTGTCTTCAGGGGTGAATGAGTTAAATCTCGATATGGTCAGGTTTCTTCAGGGGTGAATGAGTTAAATCTAGACATGGTCAGGTTTCTTCAGGGGTGAATGAGTTAAATCTAGATATGGTCAGGTTTAGCAGTTAATTAATCTACCTCTAGGTGAATTGGTATAGTGACTTAATGAATTTAAGATCTAGTCTGATTTAACTTTTAGAAATTTTGGTTTGGTTGAAAGCCTTCTACCTAGATTTGGTTTGGATCAGTGACTGAACAACCTAGACTTCGTATTAAAACTGGATCTGGTTTTATTGCAGGAAGCAGTCTGTATCGAATGCTAACATTTTTCAATAAAATTCATCAATTTTAAATCTCTACATAATACAGATACATGCATTGTTTCTGATCAAATTATTCGATACAAAAAATATTTCCTTGATGATCAAATAAGGTGACTAGGTTATCAACAATGGGACACACTATACTTTATCATGCTGGACCTTTGACAAAGCTTGAACATATTTGTGTAATTTATTAAAAGTTCTTCTTTCTACATCACATCAAAATCTGTGTCGAAACAAAAGACGATTTTGTCATCAATTACCTTATTCAATTGTAAAGTAATTGGAGCTTCCTTCTATGGTCTCTAGGAGGGTCACCATGCCAGCTAATAAATGGCATTTTTGTGCAATAATGAGAATTGATTTGGACGGTTCTCAGTCAAAACTTATACTTTACTTAATATCATCACTGTGTGTCTCCAGTCATATATTGCATGTATGGATATTATCAATGCTATATTTTAATGGTATCAAAACCTGGGCAAGCAATTCTGAAAAACACTTGTAAGATTTGTAATGATAAAAGTGAAAGTAGGAAACAGTGTAACACAAAAACTAAATGCTACACATAGGAACCAGGAGCAAACAAAGGGACTTTGATCTGTCTCAGCATTAAAAGGTTTGGCTGTGTAAGAATACATTTTTCTTACTTAACTGCCACTCTGGAGGGTGGTTGACCTGTAAAAATTACATTTTTTTTCGGAGCAATATTACCTTTTTCTTACAACTTTCACTCTGCAGGGAGTTTAACCTCTAGAAATTGAAGGGGTTTTCGGAGTAATATTACCTTTATCTTAAAACTTTCACTCTGGAGTGAGTATGACCTCTAGAAATTGAAGGCGTTTTCGGAGTAATATTCCCTTTATCTTACAACTTTCACTCTGGAGTGGGTTTGACCTCTAGAAATTGAAGGCGTTTTCGGAGTAATATTCCCTTTATCTTACAACTTTCACTCTGGAGTGGGTTTGACCTCTAGAAATTGAAGGGGTTTTCGGAGTAATATTACCTTTATCTTACAACTTTCACTCTGGAGTGAGTTTGACCTCTAGAAATTGAAGGGGTTTTCGGAGTAATATTACCTTTATCTTACAACTTTCACCCTGGCGGGAATACATTGTATAACCTTTCAAGATTGAAGAGTTTATTTGTGTTAGATTACTTTTGTCTTACAACTATTACTTTGAGGTAGCTTGACATGTTAAAAATTAGGTTTTTCCTAGTAATATTTCCTTTTTCTTTAACTTTCACACTGAAGGGAGTTTGACCTGTTAAAATTAAAGGTTTTTCAGAGTAATTTTATTTTCCCTCCAACTTCCACACTGTGGGATGTTTGACATGTCAAAATTAAAGGGTTTTCTGTGTAAGAAAACCTTTTTATAACTATCACTCTTGTGGTAGTTAATTTGATCTGTTGAAATAAAAGTTTTTTTCACTGTAAGATTACTTTTTATTTACAACTTTCAATGGGAAGGGAGTTTGAAGTCTGAAAGGGTCTTTCGGGAATATTAATACCCTTTCCTCCAACTTTCACACTGAAGGGAGTTTGACCTGTCAAAATTTAAAGGTATTTTTGTGTAAGATGACCATTTCTTACAACTGACACTCTGGAGGTGTTTAGCCGGTTAGAATCAAAGTTTTTTCTGTGTACGATTACCTTTCTCTCACAAATAACACACCAGAGGGAGTTTGACCTGTCAAAATTAAATGAAAAGGTAAACTTTGTACATTTTTGAACACTTTATCAAGCTCATCATCCTTTTTTCACTTTAACACCAATAGTTGCTTTTTAAGCAGGATGTGTCGTTTTTGGAGTAATATGTACTTCTATGTACATTTATAGATGATGCAGATTTATGTGGTAATAAGCCTGTACCTGGTAATTAGCTCAGGCAGATTTATGTGGTAATAAGCCTGTACCTGGTAATTAGCTCAGGCAGATTTATTGTAGTTCAGTAAAAATGCTAACAAATGTTTTTCATTATCATGTAAGAAGCCCCCCCCCCCCCCCCCCCCCTCTCCTCCNTGTTGGCCCCTGGGCTTATTGCAGGATAAATATGGTAGTTAATCTTCTGCCTCTAAAGCATACTGATACATGTACCATAGGTCTTGATACACACAATGTCAAAAGTCTGGCACACAACAATGGTTTTGGGACTAGACAACAGTGGTATTGGTCAACACAACACATTGATAGTTGTGAAATACATCAATGTTTGGGCACACAACACAACAATGGCTGTGAAAATACATCAATGTTTGAGCACACAACACTACAATGGTTGTGAAATACATCAATGTTTGGGCACACAACACTACAATGATTGTGAAAATACATCAATGTTTGGGCACACAACACAACAATGGTTGTGAAAATACATCAATGTTTTGGGCACACAACACTACAATGGTTGTGAAATACATCAATGTTTGGGCACACAACACAACAATGGTTGTGAAAATACATCAATGTTTTGGGCACACAACACTACAATGATTGTGAAAATACATCAATGTTTGGGCACACAACACTACAGTGGTTGTGAAAATACATTAATGTTTTGGCACACAACACAACAATGGTTGTGAAATACATGAATAGTTTGGGCACATAACACAACAATGGTTCTAAAAAAACATAAATGATTTTACATATAATAGTAACACAACAATGGTATGAGAACAACACAACAAGGTATGGGAACAACACAACAATGGCATGAGGGCACAACACAA
This sequence comes from Mizuhopecten yessoensis, assembly GCF_002113885.1. Lineage (NCBI taxonomy): Eukaryota > Metazoa > Mollusca > Bivalvia > Pectinida > Pectinidae > Mizuhopecten > Mizuhopecten yessoensis. Next base: position 1,120,404 of record NW_018408833.1, read on the forward strand.
CAGTGGTATGGGAACAACACACAATGGCATGAGGGCACAACATAACAATGGTATGGGAACAACACAACAATGGCATGAGAACAACACAACAATGGTATGGGAACAACACAACAACGGCATGAGGGCACACCACAACAAGGTATGGGAACAACACAACAATGGCATGAGGGCACAACACAACAGTGGTATGGGAACAACACACAATGGCATAAGGGCACAACATAACAATGGTATGGGAACAACACAACAATGGCATGAGAACAACACAACAATGGTATGGGAACAACACAACAACAGCATGTGGGCACAACACAACAATGGTATGGGCACAACACAACAACGACATGAGGGCACAACATAACAATGGTATGGGAACAACACAACAATGGCATGAGAACAACACAACAATGGTATGGGAACAACACAACAATGGCATGTGGGCACAACACAACAAGGTATGGGAACAACACAACAACGGCATGAGGACACAACACAACAAGGTATGGAAACAACACAACAATGGCTTGATGGCACAACACAACAATGGTATGGGCACAACACAACAACGGCATGAGGGCACAACATAACAATGGTATGGGAACAACACAACAATGGCATGAGGGCACAACACAGCAATGGTATGGGAACAACACAACAATGGCATGAGAGCACAACACAACAAGGTATGGGCACAACACAACAATGGTTTAGCCACAGAACTGCTGTGAAAATCTGGAGTAGTTATGATATACATACAAACGTTCCATGATCCACTCCATAAAGTGTTGGTAATGTTGTGGGGTTCTCGAAAGCCAATGTTTCAAAAGTACATTTTGCAATTTCCAGTGTCATTTTACATGTGTATAATTTCAATGATATTGATTTTTCACTATAATATACTGCATAACTATAAGTTAAATATTTTTTTCACTATGAACAAACGTAATGTATACATGAACAAACTTTTCAGGATAATAAGGCAATTAAAATGGTATTTCCCTGTATGTTATACATTCAGCTTATTTAGTGTCAAATATTGATTTTAGACACTGTAAATTATGAAAAGCTACCAAATATAGAGCATCTTCATTTTTTTAAAAAGAAATGTTGATTAGAGAACAGATCCCTAAAATTCTGTCACTATTATTATTGTTTTGCATTGTATACAATGCCTTGAATATCCATGTTGTCTGTTTGCCTGGTAAATGTCAACTTATTACCAGATCAGTATATTCATTGCAGGCTGACAGTACTTATCAGTATCTCCTAATATGGGCATAATGATTTTAAGATAGTAACTAGAACTTCTCAGTACTTTTCATCAGCTATGCTTACTCACAGTTATGTTTAAAACATATCATTTGTAAATTTGATTTTCTTTACATATCCTAGCTGGCCAAGACATTGACACCAAAGTGTATAACGTTAACCAGGCACTGTTGAAGCAACAACTGTAAAAAAACAAAATCAGAAATGTCTTGATCAACTAAGAATTGTTTTTGATCTGTATATTGTCAGTTTCACTCCATCACCTTACAGCAGGCTGTTGTAGTGTGCCTAATTGTTTATTAATGGTAGTACTCTGATGATCAGATCTGTATAGAAATTATATAGCCTCAATGTTAACTCTCACGGCGTTTGCGTTTCTCATGATTGGCAGCAAGTTTTGTTTACATTTTATGTTAATTAGTTTGCAATTATGTAAAATATGTTGTAAATTAGTTTGTAAAGTTATGTAATATTTTATGCACATTAGTGTGTTAAGATATATAATATTTTATGCACATTAATGTGTATAACTACATACATGTACATGTATTATGTTTTATGTAAATTAGTGTCTGGTATTATCTATCATGTTAAGAAGTGCTATTACAAGTACAAATGTACCTATAATTATGGTGTCTGTGTTTCAGTTTATAAATGTGTTGTAACTTGTTCCAGTAAAATGCACCATTTGTGATAATTTGTAATCAAATTTGATTTCCCAAAGTTATCCATATGATAAGATTTAAAGTCTGTTAAGGTTATATGCTACCTTACACATAGTTCCAATGATTGTATTGTTTCTTAATTGTTATTTTTTCCTGTATCATTTATGAACTTTTATTGATTAATTTGGTATCACATGACCACTTGTAAAAGCCATATTGACTCGAGCTCCTGTAAAAGAAAAAAAAAACCCACATAAATATTGACTGGTGACATCACTATCTTTTTGCTTTATAATACGCCTGGAAGATATAAAATGCTATGAGTCCTGTCTCTAGACTGGGACATATCTAAGTCCTTAAAAATGGTATTGTTATTCCCTGCTTAACGTTCAGCATTTACGGTAATGGTAACAACTAATTCACCCGTTGTCAGTATAATGTGACCGGGCGGAATGCCGTGCTGGGTGCCTTTGGCATGGTATTTCGATGAGATAGCACTATAAAGTATGCATCAGATTTGCACTATCACAAGGAGGCAAATACACCAACATACCCTGTCACCGGCACGCATACATAACATACATGGAGGCACATCCTTAATCCTTTCACCACTGTAGACCATAATGGACTCATCTAAATCAATGCACGGTAGAGTCTACTAAAGTTACATAGGGGTGAAAGGGTTAAATTATCTTAGCTGTTAATATGACGTTGAACAAAATAAAACCAAAACCAAAAGATATATTGCTAAATTTTCATAGATGTCAAGGGTCTAAATGACCAAGACTTTCAATCAATGTAAATATAGTGGTATGTGAAAATGGTTTTCTGTGATTTGCTGCCCCATGTTTGATCAAATTAAACATTTCTTTACAATGCATTTTTTTGCGAATACCAAATATTCCAACACTATGAGAGTTAAGGTTTTTAGAAAATACGTAAGGAGTAATGGAAAGTCAGCAGATTTTAAAAAAAAAATGAAAAAAAGTCAATTGAATGAGGATCTAGGAAATTTTATATCATCTTTTTGATGATTTTGTCCTGAAATATTCCAAGAGTGTATATATATCAAGAAGGGAACTCTTGAATTTCAAAAATCTATTTGTTTAGATCTGTGAAGTATAATAAGAAAGTTAAAGCTTGATACTGAAAAAATATCAGAGTTCAAGTAATTCTAAAAAAATGTAACTGATGTATTTTTAACATGGGATGGTGGAAATCTGTCGTGTAAGTGTTGTTGACAAGATCAGCTGTTATATGTACATATAGGAATGTTATGGTTGTATGATTACTACACTGCACGTGTAAAGTAATTACTTAATATTCTATTCAATGTTACTGCGCTTCTCCAATTATAATACAGTTATGTATAATTCTGTGTATATTAAAATTTATAAAAACTGTTAACTAATATATATTTATCAGTGGTTGATGTCTAATAATTATGAATTGTACATGTAATAAACGTCTTTCATACAGGGACAGGGCACATGAGATACTGGTTTGTGTAGGGGTGAGACTGTACTACGGTCCCTATATTTACACAAGCCAAAATATCGCGTGTTTGGCCCCTGTGGTCTTCCATTGCCCTTATGTATATTACTGCAATATTTTTGTATCACATATTATGTTGCCTGTATTAATATTACTTAATCTTTCTTGCATTAAAGGTTTTAACTTATTTCTAATTGATGTCTTAAGGAATAAAGTATACTTTCTGTTCAGCATTTATCTGTTGGTTTTTCTAATAAACTTCAGCTAGAATAGTTTGGTATATGGATATATTCCTGTAATTTCCATGCAGCTGCTTTGAGCGTGACATGTGCATTTACATATGTGAGTAAAATATATGGCCTTCGTTATTTTGAGATTTGAATCCTTTTCATTCTTTAATACGAAATGGTTTGTAAACGAGTCATTAGTTTGGTTAGTCTTAATATATTGGCAATTTAATGTCAATAACATGTCCTATTTCAATGTTGCCTGAAAATATTTAAACTCAACAAGGTAATACCAGGATGTCAGCAAACCTGTAACTAAAACTCAAAATTGATAAACTAGGGCAAATATTGACAATAATTGTTATCAAAAATAACCGATTACAAAAGAACAAACAGAAAAAGACCGAAAATTCTGGAAGAGTAAGCATCTTCATATAGACGACACCCCACACTTAAATCTCATATCCAAGTAAAGTCACGTCCTCAAAACGGGAACTGGGTTATTGACAACGAAACCAAATGACACACTAAATGCATAATAAAAATATCGACCCTTATTAGCTCACCTGCCCGAAGGGCAAGTGAGCTTATGTCGTGGTGCGGCGTCCGTCGTCCGTCCGTCCGTCCGTCCGTCCTCGTCCGTCAACTTTTCCTTTAAACAACTTCTTCTGAAGAACGGACGGGCCTAGAGTCATGATATTTGGCTGAAAGCTTTGTTGGTAGAAGCCCTACAAAGTTTGAGAACGAAAATGACCTTGACCTACTTTAAAGGTCACAGGGGTCAAATATATCAAAAACTTCAAACGACTTCTTCTGAAGAACTAAAAGGTATAGAATCTTCATATTTGGCTGATGGCTTCCTGGGATGGAGCTTAACAAAGTTTGAGAATGAAAATGACTTTGACCTACTTTCAAGGGCACAGGGGTCAAATGTGTCAAACACTTCAAACGACTTCTTCTGAAGAACTAAAAGGTATAGAATCTTCATATTTGGCTGATTGGTTCCTGGGATGGAGCCCAACAAAGTTTGAGAACGAAAATTACCTTG